>NC_047111.1:1460764-1730764 GCF_902500255.1 Thalassophryne amazonica
CTGGTGTGGTTACACGTGGTCTGCGGTTGTGAGGCTGGTTGGATGTACTGCCAAATTCTCTGAAACGCCTTTGGAGACGGCTTATGGTAGAGAAATGAACATTCAATACACGAGCAACAGCTCTGGTTGACATTCCTGCTTTCAGCATGCCAATTGCACGCTCCCTCAAATCTTGCGACATCTGTGGCATTGTGCTGTGTGATAAAACTGCACCTTTCAGAGTGGCTTTTTATTGTGGGCAGTCTAAGGCACACCTGTGCACTAATCATGGTGTCTAATCAGCATCTTGGTATGGCACGCCTGTGAGGTGGGATGGATTATCTCAGCAAAGGAGAAGTGCTCACTATCACAGATTTAGACTGGTTTGTGAACAATATTTGAGGGAAATGGTGATATTGTGAATGTGGAAAAAGTTTTAGATCTTTGAGTTCATTTCATACAAAATGGGAGCAAAACCAAAAGTGTTGCGTTTATATTTTTGTTGAGTGTATTTTAAATACAGGTGTTCTAATCAGATCAGTTTACAATAATCAGAAATGAATTTTGAAGTAAAACAAAAAGCAAAGATTTTTTTCAGAAAACTGCTCTGTATAAAGGTCCTGTGACACATTTCTACCACTGATCTTGTGTTCTACAGATCAGTGGTTTCTGCACTGCAGTCTTCCGTGTTTTGGCCTGACGCCTCGTGTGTGTGTTACATTATTAATGAAAGAAAATTCAGATTTATGCTAAAATTCAGAGGATGAATAATTTTGAAAAGTCAGATTTTAGTGTCAGTAAGATCTCACTTCTGTCCAGCAGACGCTCGTTGTCCTTTGAATTGAATGAGATGTCTCTCTGACCTGTCACTCTTCAGAGACACCAAGCTGGGTTCAGGTTGAGGTCCAGCAGAGGGTGAGCAGTTATATATAGATAGATAGATCCTTCACAGGAAAATATTCTGTGGCAGCAGCTCACACAGATCAATTTCATACATCTATCATCACCATATAATACAAGATAAAATAATCATTTTAATAGTCAATGTGCATTAAACAGACTAACAGCAGCAGGAAAGTCTTTCTAAAATGCTCGGACTTGCTCCTCAGTACCAACAGCCTGTGACTGAAGGTGCTACAGGTGGTCACCTCCAGGGCTTGGAGGGGGTGAGAGATCTTAGCCTTAATGGTCTTAAGCTTTGAGAGCATCCTCTCCTCAGACACCTGTTGGACTGGTGAAAGTTCTGAGTCAACTACACAGCCTGTTTTTTTTAATAAGCTTATTCAGTCTGTTTCTGTCTGCTACGAATGCCCTCTCCCCTGCAGGCTACCACTAAAAATATAGTGCTGGGTACAACTGTGTGGTAAACAGTCCAAAGTAAGGGTGGGTATATTATGTGTCAACGCAGATTGAGGAGCGAACCTGCGTCAGACAGGACCCAGCACTAAAAATAACCAGGAAGCGGTTCCATCAACATAAAAAATGTATTTTTTCACCTGTGCCTAAATAAATTATACAAAAAAAAAACCCAACCCAATGTCCTTCAAGAGGAGTGACTGCTGGCACGCTCTCCAGTGTTCACGGAGAGAGAAGTCCGATGCTCCTGGACCCACCACCATCAAACAGACACCCCCCAGGTGGACACGACAAACCGACTCTCTGTTGAAGCACAGAAGATGTTACGGCACGTTAGCAATTATAGCAATTTCTTTCACAAAACACATGCTATCAGCAACACATCAAGGTTTATACTTTTTATCTTTATGCACATGAGCAGCTTCTCACAATAAGTGGAGGATCACTTATCCTGCACGCCACAACAGTGAGAAGCAAGCCACACCATTCTCATCACAATTTCACGTATACTATGTAGCAAAACATCAAGTCATTATCTACAATTAGTCCAACAGTTAATTACCTTTACTGTGTGCTGACAGCATGTGTCCTCACCCTTCCCTGCTTCACAGGCTTAATGTGTCAAACTCAGGTGCGGTCCCCAGCGTCTCACAAACGAACATCACAAAGTCGAGTTCCCGGCAGTTCTGCTTGGCTCACACCTGCCTTAAAAGCAGAACGCCATCCAATTATCTGCTACAGCTGAAAGTCTTTAGGGCTGCACGTGAGCACCAGTCCCAGGTGCCTCACATGATATTGACGAGGGTGAGGATTCTTCAGCCAGCACCTTCTTTTCCACAGACAAATCAGCTTCCATGCCACCTGAGGAGCAAAGAAAAGAAAACACCAAAACCTCCAGCCACACCCCCCGACACACAACAGTACCCCCCCATCAACGGGAAGCCCCCCGGCGACCGATCAGACCAGGACCAAGAACACCACCTCCCTCCGGGGTCCATCACAGACAGCAGGACAGGCACCGCAGCTGGAAGGCCGGCTGGAGACAACAAAAGCCCCAAAACAAACCCCAATAATCCAATACACAATGAAAAACACAAAACCCACCCAACAACCTCCCCAGGGGACCGTCCCATCAAACCCCGGGAAGAAAAAGAAAAACATCCCAAACACCAAAACCCAACATAGTCCCTCAAACACAATACAAACAGAAAAACACAAAAGAAAAATAACAAACAACCCTCCCAGAATGACCTGCAAAGACCAACCCCCCCCAGAAGGCCTTCATCACCTGTTCCAGGAGGAACAGCCCGAACCAAGATCCTACACAGGTCCCCAGGTGTACATAGAGAAAAACGGCGCCCCCCAGGGGACCGTACCATCAACCCCAGGAGGCGTCCCCCCCACAACCCCGGAACCCCAGACCCAGGCACACTCGGCCAGTTAGCCCCAAGCCAATTCCCCCCCAGAGGACCGTCCCATCAACCCTGGAGGCGGAACCCGGAAGGAAACATAAAAAACAAAAATCAACCCCCGGAGGACTACCAAAAACAACCCCGGGGGATGGTAAAATGACCCTAAACCCCGTTTCCCTCCCTGGCACCCCGAAAGACCCTAGGCCCCACCCAGAGCCCATCGGTAGCTCAATAGCAGCGAACCGCTCACAATACTAAGCCGGAGAAGGGAACAGGAAAAAACTAGCCCGGCTCCAACCCCAAGGCACAGCGGAGAACCGGAAAAACGTCCGGTGCCCCAACTCGACCATCCCCCAGCCCCTCGGGAGGGGTGGAACCACCGAAATGGCAAACGGCAACAGATCGGGCCACCCCTCCGACTGAGGTAAGTCCCCGCAGCACCATACCCCAGCAACACCAATGACAAAACGGTACAAAGGCACGCCGAGGCTGGAGTGGAACCGGGCCCTAACCAAAACAAAAAAAACGCCTCTAACACCCCCCCCCCCCCAGGTGCAGAGGTCTTCTGAGAATACTCAGTGACCAACCTGCACCACCCCACCACCCACAAGACAAACGGTCTTGGGGCAAGCGAGGCTGGGGTTAGGAATGTAGAGAAATAAAAAGCAACAAAAGAAAACGACCCAACAAGCCCAAACAGAAAATACCTAAAACACACAAAAAAGCAATAAGGACAAGAGTCCAGGCGGACATCCAACCGCCCAACAGCCACTCCTCCCCTGTTATGTGTCGGACGCAGCTCGGAGAACCGACCAGCGTTTGAAGGACCCAGTATGAAATAAGCAGAGCACGGTACAAAGGCTAACTGAATTTAATACATAACAGTGAAAATGTAATAACAGAAAGGTGCGGCCTGGCGTGGTGCGCTCCCAGCAGCGCTAACGGTCCGGAGCCAGAAGCTGTTTCGGACCCAAGGACCCCGCCGACACCCCCCAGGTGGCCGCAACAACCGAGTCTGTGAAAGAAGGAACCATTATGTGAGTCCACACTCTACACACAGAACACTTAAAGGTGTACAAACAGCAAACACTTCCTGGCTTGATTGCTGATCAGCTTCCAACCTGCAGGCATGGAACATCCAGTTCACAAAACTCCACCGCAGTGGAAGCTGATACATGACTAACAAACAGCTCAATACAATAAGGTGTGAGGGACACCACATTTACTGACTGTATAACTGTTAGTCACAAAATCTAACGTACCTCAGGAAGTGTGCTGACGAGCGTGAGACCTCACCCCCTCCTCTTTCACAGACTGTGCATCAAACCTGGACGTTTCTCAGCATCCGCTGCTGATGAGATGGCTCCCGAGACGACGATCTCACCCGTCTGGTCACAAGGTCGAGTCTCTGGCAAATACACACTGTGCACTCCAGTCTTAAATGCCAACATGCTCCAATCCATCCAGATGCACCTCAGCTGTGAGTCCTGACGAGTCGCAGGTGATCAGGGTGAGGTCCTGACAGCCTCAGCAACACAGCCACTCAGTCCCAAATGCACGCCACCTGGGAGGAAAACAAACAGACAAACAAACCGGCAGCCAGGCCCCCCCCCAGCCATATAACATCCCCCTCCAGACAAAACTACAAACCACCAACCAAAAATAAAAAGAGAGAGAAAAAAAAAAACAATTACCCGTGGTAGGTTTTTTTTTTTTTTTTTATATATGTGTATTATACCGCCGGTCCCAGAACACTTGGAGTCACGTCACCGTTATTCTTTTTGACGTCTAATCGTCGGGGCAATACAGAAATCTCTGCTCGACCGAGCTGCATGGGCTCGTCGACAGGAGGAGCCAGAGGTCCCGTCGGAGGAGCCTCAGTGGGGCGAAGAAGAGGCGGCCCAGACCTGTGTCGGGGAAAGCCCCGAGACGAAAAACCCCGCTCTGATGGGAACAGGAAGTGATACAATACCGCAGTGAGAGCCAACCACCAGTAGAGGCAAGCAAGAGGATCCAATGCCTATCTCAGCTTTCAGTGCTTACCAGTCGAGTGAGTATAAGAGAAATTGTGGAGAGCTGGACATGTCCCAACTTGTCCTCTAACACTCCGAAACAGAGGTGTTCCTTTGTCTCGCTTCATCAGCGAATCGGTCATACCGCGCGAAGCCTCCGCGCGGCTTTCCATGACAAAGTCTCTTGTTAAAAGTGAAATCTGCCGGAAAATGGCAGATGTCCAGCTCTTGTGATAACCAGAGAAAGAGCACACGACAGTCTCGTATCCACAGAGCCATCCGTTTAGAAATGTTCCAGTGGTTTGTGCCTCGTCGTCGCAGCTCGGAGCGCGGCGCACCGACCATCCTTAAAGCAGTCCTTAAAGAAGTCCTTAAAGATGTAGTAACAGTCCTTATTCTCTGTGAAGCCCGTAAAATTTTCACCGAAAGCCAGATACATTTTTCGAATGGTTTCCAGGTGCCAGTTTCTAACAGCTTCCGAAAAAATTCTGATGGAAAAAAAGTCCTTTTCATTCCGCCATTTCCAGACAATGAAAATACAACGAGGGGGGCGGGACCACTCCTTCCCAAGCGTGCTCACAGACGAATGACGTAACTGACAGGCGTGGAAAAACTCACGCATGCGCACGACAGTTCAAGCATGTCTGACGTAAAAACATGAATGAAATCCATATAGTTTTTGAAAAAAAATAAAAAGGACCATTACTTTATTGACAGATCTCGTATATTTAGCATTTGTTCATTGTTCATTCAGTTTTTTAAAATATTGGATCGGGACTCGGTATCGGCAGATACTCAATCAGATGACTCGGAATTGAATCGGGGCCAAAAAAAAAACTGATCGGGACATCCCTACAAGCTTCCACACAAATTTTGGGTGTGTCTCATAATGAAGACGGTGAGGCTCTTCTCAGGACAGACGTCTTCTATCCTCGAGCCTGCCCACACGACACCTTTGTGGATTGACTGTAATCATATTCTGAGATTGTCTGTATGTTCGTTGTGCACCTTCACAACATTAAATTGTTAATTTTTGGCTCATCTATTGACCGTTCATTTGCGCCCCCTGTTGTGGGTCCGTGTCACTAACACTTTCACAACAAAAGGGGGTAGAAAATATAAGTTTGACTTCATCCTACTCCCTTTGAGCAATGTACGGACTCTAAAAAAGACGAATGTGCTGATGTACAAATGTTTTTAACTTGCTCAAATAGATAAAAAAAAAAAAGCAGAAGCTTATAAACGCCCACGCCGTACATCAGTTTCTGTGTACAAACAAAAAATAAACACAAAAAACAAATACCAGTCAGTAATGTAACGCAGTGAAACAAAGTAATACAACAGACAAACAAACAAATATTATATTAATAATATTCTTGGTGTGTGTGTGTGTGCACACAAACACACACACACCTTTTTCTGAAAAACAGATGCGACACTGTGACACAAACAGACTGTGAACATTATGCATGTTTTTATTTACAAATTTTGCAGCAAAGTCTTGACTCCTTTCAAACATTCAGATCAGATCCATTGGTTATTTTGTCAGATATTTAGCTGATAAAAAACCAGCAACAGCACAAGCCCCACTGAAAACATAAAACCAGGAGCTCCCCTTGTTTGATGCTTTCTCCTGAAAAATGGCCTCCTGGTCTTCCCGTTCTTTTTGGAAACAAGCTTCTTGTTCTTCGAGCTCTTTCTTGGATTTGGCCTCTTGCGCTTCCAACTGTTTGCAGAATCGGATTTCCTGTTGTTGCTGCTCTTTTTTGGCTTCAGCCTTCTGGGATTCCAGCTGCTGATTGAATCTCTCTTGTTGGTCCTGAAGCTCTTTTCTGGCTTTGTCCTTCTCAGCTTCGAGCTGACTTTGATACTTTGTCTCGATGGCCTGCAGGCCTGTGCTGTAATTGCTCCTGAGATCTTCCAGTTCTTTTCTGATCTGGCTTTGAACAGCTTCCAGCTCTTTCTGGAGGAGTGTTTGGTCCTTTTTCAGCTTCAGGAACTTTTCCAGATGAGCCTTTGAAATGTCTGGTTTTGGTGTCTGACCTAAAGAGCACATCAGCAAAGATCAGATACAAAACACAACAAGGATGACATTTACATCACACATAGGCAAAAAGAAAAAGGGTTTACTTACGGTCCTGGACGATGATGGTGAGGTTCTCTGCCTGTGGTCCCCTCCTTCCTTCCACCACATCAAACTTCACCATTTCACCGTCTCTCCTGGTGGAGAGGTATTTTTGGAGTTTGCTGTTTCTGATGGCTGTATGGTGCAGAAAAATGTCCTCTCCTGTGTCCGCCCTCTGAATGAAGCCGTATCCATCTTTATAGTTGTACCACTGCACGGTACCTGAGACTCCAGTCTCAATGATCCTGTGTCCCTGTGAAGCTGCAGTTGTTGGTTTGGATGGACTCTTCATGTTGTCAGCAGCCTGTTGTGTCTTTGTCAGCTTTAACTTCAATCAATCAATCAATCAACTTTTTTCTTGTATAGCGCCAAATCACAACAAACAGTTGCCCCAAGGCGCTCCACATTGCAAGGCAAGGCCATACAATAATTGTGAAACACAGTCTACGTCTAAAGCAACATAACCAAGGGATGGTCCAGGGTCACCCGATCCAGCCCTAACTATAAGCCTTAGCGAAAAGGAAAGTTTTAAGCCTAATCTTAAAAGTAGAGAGGGTATCTGTCTCCCTGATCTGAATTGGGAGCTGGTTCCACAGGAGAGGAGCCTGAAAGCTGAAGGCTCTGCCTCCCATTCTACTCTTACAAACCCTAGGAACTACAAGTAAGCCCGCAGTCTGAGAGCGAAGCGCTCTAATGGGGTAATATGGTACTACGAGGTCCCTAAGATAAGATGGGACCTGATTATTCAAAACCTTATAAGTAAGAAGAAGAATTTTAAATTCTATTCTAGCATTAACAGGAAGCCAATGAAGGGAGGCCAACACGGGTGAGATACGCTCTCTCCTGCTAGTCCCCATCAGTACTCTAGCTGCAGCATTCTGAACCAACTGAAGGCTTTTTAGGGAATTACAGCACCTGGTATTCCCAGGCGGTCTCCCATCCAAGTACTAACCAGGCCCGACTCTGCTTAGCTTCCGAGATCAGACGAGATCGGGCGTTTTCAGAGTGGTATGGCCGTAAGTAACTTGTAATTAGAAATACAGTAGTTTGTGATTTCAAGGTTTGGGGTTCGGATCTTCTGCTCCTGTTGTTGACGGACAAACGTGGACTGACACATGTTCACTTAAGTTGATGAAAACTGCTTTGTGATGTGTACAAATTCACACTTTGTTCCCTAGCAACCACCATGCTTTGTGATGTCATTTGCATGCTACTGTATATAATCACACTTTGTTTCCTAGCAACCAGCACGCATTATGATGTCATTTTAATGCTGGTGATCCATAATTAAAGGGACAGACTTAAAAAAAAGGTCACACTCACTGTGTCCAGGCTCTGGTGTTTTTAAGCAGAATTAAACTTTCAGAGAACATTATCATGTAAATAAACATTAGAGTTCCGTCATGTGCTTCTTCTCAGTGATTGTCCTCACACCCTGTTTAGCTGCAGTGATTATAAATCATATTAGTCCACGTTTCCTTCAAAAAAAATGTTTTTTTTTCTAAATGTGAACTTGCCACAGTTACTTTTTTCATTACTTTATACAGTTACTTCATTAGCAGCTTTATGCAGTTACTTTATTAGCAGCTGTAACGAATAAGTAATGTAACTGATAAGGTAACTAGTAAGCTAACTTGGTGACTTTTAAGAATGAGTATTCAGCAAAGCAATCAGCAAAGTGACTACATTTATACACGTGCAAACCTTTAGTCCATCCAGCTGGAAATGAAAACCAGAAATAACCTGTGATGGGGGGGGGGGGGGGGGGGGGGGGGTTGTATGTCTGCACATCAGAACCCCCAAAATCGAAGCAGGGCTGCTAAAGTTGGTGGGTGAGTTGTGATGGTACGACTCTGGGTCCGACTGCTTTCATAAAACTCTAAAACAAGACACCAAGTCACCTGATGATAGTCCTGATTGTAAAGCGTAAAGAACAAATGCATCTTACAATAACTTGTGTTTCTTGTGTGTCTTCTTCACAGACTAAAGTTAATTATGGAGTTCCACAAGGTTCTGTGCTAGGACCAATTTTATTCACTTTATACATGCTTCCCTTAGGCAGTATTATTAGACGGTATTGCTTAAATTTTCATTGTTACGCAGATGATACCCAGCTTTATCTATCCATGAAGCCAGAGGACACACACCAATTAGCTAAACTGCAGGATTGTCTTACAGACATAAAGACATGGATGACCTCTAATTTCCTGCTTTTAAACTCAGATAAAACTGAAGTTATTGTACTTGGCCCCACAAATCTTAGAAACATGGTGTCTAACCAGATCCTTACTCTGGATGGCATTACCCTGACCTCTAGTAATACTGTGAGAAATCTTGGAGTCATTTTTGATCAGGATATGTCATTCAAAGCGCATATTAAACAAATATGTAGGACTGCTTTTTTGCATTTACGCAGTATCTCTAAAATCAGAAAGGTCTTGTCTCAGAGTGATGCTGAAAAACTAATTCATGCATTTATTTCCTCTAGGCTGGACTATTGTAATTCATTATTATCAGGTTGTCCTAAAAGTTCCCTAAAAAGCCTTCAGTTAATTCAAAATGCTGCAGCTAGAGTACTGACGGGGACTAGAAGGAGAGAGCATATCTCACCCATATTGGCCTCTCTTCATTGGCTTCCTGTTAATTCTAGAATAGAATTTAAAATTCTTCTTCTTACTTATAAGGTTTTGAATAATCAGGTCCCATCTTATCTTAGGGACCTCGTAGTACCATATCACCCCAATAGAGCGCTTCGCTCTCAGACTGCAGGCTTACTTGTAGTTCCTAGGGTTTGTAAGAGTAGAATGGGAGGCAGAGCCTTCAGCTTTCAGGCTCCTCTCCTGTGGAACCAGCTCCCAATTCAGATCAGGGAGACAGACACCCTCTCTACTTTTAAGATTAGGCTTAAAACTTTCCTTTTTGCTAAAGCTTATAGTTAGGGCTGGATCAGGTGACCCTGAACCATCCCTTAGTTATGCTGCTATAGACGTAGACTGCTGGGGGGTTCCCATGATGCATTGTTTCTTTCTCTTTTTGCTCTGTATGCACCACTCTGCATTTAATCATTAGTGATCGATCTCTGCTCCCCTCCACAGCATGTCTTTTTCCTGGTTCTCTCCCTCAGCCCCAACCAGTCCCAGCAGAAGACTGCCCCTCCCTGAGCCTGGTTCTGCTGGAGGTTTCTTCCTGTTAAAAGGGAGTTTTTCCTTCCCACTGTAGCCAAGTGCTTGCTCACAGGGGGTCGTTTTGACCGTTGGGGTTTTACATAATTATTGTATGGCTTTGCCTTACAATATAAAGCGCCTTGGGGCAACTGTTTGTTGTGATTTGGCGCTATATAAAAAAAATTGATTGATTGATTGAAATGAAACCAGTCAGCTTTTTGGAGAAACACAACCATATTTACACATCTATGTTTCTTCTGATCTGATTCTTCTGACCTGCAGATTGACAACAACGACCAGTTGCCCTCTGACCTCCAGCAGATGTTGGACCACATGTTGATGCTGCAGAACATGATGCCCCCCCCCCCCCCCCCCATCCATACCCCTCCATCTATGGACATCTTGTCCCAGAACAACAAGTCTGTTCCACACTGACATGACATGAGGAAATATCACTGCAAAACCTGGGAAGTTAGTTCAGTCGGAGGAAAGTTTTTGGCTGAAACTCAGGGTGGGCGGTACACCAGCATCACAGTCATCCCCGGTGTGATAGTGCACCACAGTACAGAAACAATACCATCAACACTGTAATAACACACACTGGGCCAATTTTTATAAAACACTAAAGAAACAAACATGAAAAATAATGTCAAATATACATTAATTTTGAGGTCAATAAAATACAATCACAAATACCATCACCTTCCTGGGAGGTGATGATCTGGTGGTTAAGCGTTGGGCTTCAGACCAGAGGATCCTTGGTTCAAACCCGAGCCAGACCAGAAAATCACTAAGGGCCCTTGAGCAAGGTCCTTAATCCCCTAGTTGCTCCCGGTGTGTAGTGAGCACCGTGCATGGCAGCACCCTGACATCAGGGTGTGACTGTGAATGGGTGAATGTGAGTCATACTTGTAAAGCGCTTTGAGCTTCTGATGCAGTCCATTTACCGTTCCTTCCTCCTCCATCAGCTGGTACATGATAGCTGCTTTTTTTTTTAGGTAAGATGCTTAAGTTTTGTCAACTAAAATAAAATTAGCCTCCTCTGTACCAGGCTAAAAACTTCAGTCGGGTAACACAAAACTTTAGCAGATTAAGTACTTAGTCAACTCGTCTTTTGACATTAGTTGTTGCACAAAGTGAGTTTAGTCCACTAAACAGGATTAGACCGCTTCATGAAACCAGGCTCTGATGATAGTCATGATTGTAAAGGGTAAAGAACAAATGCTTATTACACGAACGTGTTTCTTGTGTGTCAAATGAAACCAGACAACTTTTCAGAGAAAAACATATTTACACATCCAAGTTTTTCTGATGACCTTCAGATTGACACCATTTCCCCTCTGACCTCCAGATGTTTGACCACATCTGGTCTCCTTCTTCAGTCGGACGGCTTCTCTGACCACTGGTGTCCACCACAGTGTTCGAGGGTTGCTGCCTCTTGAGGCACCTAAGACCTTCAGGCCACAGCTCCCCGCTGCAGCTTCAGCAATGGAAACTTTGAACATTGCACATTCTGGTTCAATGACCCCAACCTCCACAGGGATGCTAGAAAAGCTCTGCTGGAGGTGTGTTGAAGATCTGTCGGACAGTGGGTTCCTCCAGATGTTTCCAGTTCACCTGCACCATTCGTTTGGTCTTACCAGGTCTGCCCAAAGTCCAAATCAGTTGACAGCTCTGCCACTCTCTTCACCCGAGTGTCCAGAACATGGGGCCTCAGATCAGATGATACGATCACAAAATCGATCATTGATCTTCGTCCTAGGGTGCTCTGGTACCATGTACACTTATGAGCATCCTTATGTTTGAACATGGTGTTTGTTATGGACAGTCCGTGATGAGCACATAAGTCCAATAACAAATGACCATTCGTGTTTAGATCAGAGAGGCCGTTCCTCCCAATCACGCCTCTCCAGGTGTCTCTGTCATTGCCCACAAGTGTGTTGAAGTCCCACAGCAAAACAATGGAGTCCCCCACCGGATCCCCGTACAGGACTCCATTCAGGGACTCCAAGAAGGCCGAATACTCCAAACTGCTGTTCGTGCACACGCACAAACAACAGTCAGAGTTTCCCCCATGCCACCCAAAGGGGCAGGGAGGCGACCCTCTCATCTACTGGGGTAAACTCCAAGCGGCGCTCAGCCAGGGACTTGTGCGTATTCCCACACCTGCCCGGCGCCTCACACCCTGGGCAACTCCAGAGAAGAATAAGGTCCAACACCTATCAAGGAGAGTGGTTCTGGAGCCGAGGCTGTGCATGGAGGCGAATAACAAAAGTAAATTAATTCAATGTTTCTTTAATGTTTATTGTGACTTTAAAATATAGATTTAATATTTAAAATGTGCACATCAATGTTAAAATGTGACATGAGGTCATTTGTTCCAAACTTGTCCCGGGGCTGTGATCAGTGTCAGTTTGGTTGTTTTGTCTTTTTGTCAGTGTATCTCACATGGACTCGGGCAGCACGGTGTCTCAGTAGTTCACACTGTTGCTTCACAGTCAGAGGGTTCTGGGGTCGCGTCCCGCCAGTTCCTTTCTGTGTGGAGTTTGTGTGTTCTCGCCGTGGTTGTGTGGGTTCCCTCTGGGTGTATTTGTCCATCTACATATGTCCCCGTGATGTCCCTGGTCTGTCCCACCCCTCACCCAGTGACCGCTGGGATTGGCTCCGCCTCCCTGTGACTACCTGGAATAAGCAGATTCAGAAAATTAATGAATGAATGAACAACAGGGGCGGGCCACCCCAAGAACCTGTGACCAACCAGGAGCTCCAGAACATCACCAACATGAAGTGAGCTCAGAGAATCTGACCTTTGACCTTACATGTGGAACATGATTCTACTGTTGAAGTGTTTGGTGACAAATGATGGTGTTAAATGTTTGTTAGCTGCTGACTCAGCGTGTGCTCATCTTGGCTTTTGATTGACAGCTGTGCCATCTGTCTGATGGACTACACGGTTGGCGAGAAGATCCTCCTCCTCACGTGTGACCACGTCTTCCACGCCGTCTGTGTGGGGACGTGGTTACAGGTATCACAGACTGTCCGCTCTGTTAAAGTCACACTTTAAGGAAAACATTTTAGCAGCATGAAATAAGCCAGTTTTGAGTTTCTCAGTGTGCATGTGCGCAGAGATCCTAACACTTCCGGTTCACAGGTCAATGCATATAAACAGACTGCCGACGCCGTTCACACTGATAAGAAGACAAGTGTTTTTGAAGCAACATAACAACTTAAAGAGCTGTAAGAAGTCACGCTGTGGACAGAAAACAGTATGTAAACATTTCTATAGTCAGTAGTTGGACCACGTCGGCTCCGTTCTATGACGAGACATTTCCAGTGTTTGGAAACAAAGCAGCAAAATGATCAGGATGTGAACACTTTACTGTGCAAGACCTGTTTTTTTTTTTTTTTGTGTGAAAGTCTGTAGTTCTCACACTCTCCTTAGACCAACTAAATTGTTACATATATTTATGTTTAACGTTGTTAATTATGTCATGGTTATTTTTCTCTTTGTATGTATCAGCTTTTCACTTATGCAAACACCAAACTAAGTTATCATAAAGGTAGCTTTTTTATTTTAATATATCTAAAAAAAAGCAGACAAGAGAAATTAAAATGTTTTATTGTCAGTACACTGAGTCACATTTGTAACATTATGTCATTGAAATAAGAAGCTTCTTTCACCTTCAGACTAGAGGTCACAAATTTTTACAATCCTGGTGTTTACTGTAGTTATGCTGCAAAAAGGTGGATTTTTGGGGGGATTGACCACAAATATAGGGTTGATGTAAGAGGGTTAAGAAAAGTCTAATGTTTTTCACTTTTTTCCCCCAGAAATGATGTGACCTTTTTATGCTCTGTGCCAAACTGCACACCCCTCCTCCCAGCTCAGGCTTTGATCAACAAACTTCTGCTGATGTTGCAAAGACGACAAAAATTGCAAATGCCAGGATTCACGTTGAACGGGCCGTTGGGAGGATGAAACAGCCCAGTTCCTCTTGTTCCAGTCCTGAATGACACTGTGTTCATCTGTGCAGCACTTTACAATTTGCTACCCCCACTTGTGTGCTGAGAGTTTATACACTATAATAATTAACAAATGTTGCCAAAAACAAAATAGATATATTTCTCATAAGAATAGTACAGGATGAGCAGTGTTATTTAAAAGATATTCAGCCTTGCAATTTTGAAATGGCCAGTTTACAGTAATGGAACAGAAAATCTATTGGTGACTAAATGTGACTACAAGATACATTCATTAAAAATGCTCTTATCCCACAAACGTTTGTCTTTTTGATATATTTCATACTTACTTGGCACACTGAATGTGACAGGTAGTGGTTTCCAGTCCAAGAGATATTTTGGGGCCCCTTTTCAATGCAACTCTTGAGTTAATACTTTATTAGCACCGTACACAAAGTCAGAAACATTTAATTTTCAGAAGTTTTTTTATTATTATTTATATGGTGATGGGGGAGAGATCTGCATGAAGATTTAGCAGATGAGACCTTGGCCATCTGAACACCATTACTGTAATGTGTAATTGTGTGGAGAAAAAGATTATGTTGTTTTGCCCCTGTCTTAAAGTAACCCTAATGATGTACTTGTTATTATTACACTGATTGCACAACTTTGTTTTTTTAGCCACTAACGACTGGGAGTGAAGCATGCTGGGGTCATTCTGAACTGGGAGTGAAGAGCTGGGGTTATTATGTTTTTGCAAAAGGAAATACCTTTTTGATGCCTGTTGATTAAAGGAATTATGTGCGCCAGGGAGTTTGAAATGGCCACTCACCCTCCCTTTGCGCACACACTAGAAAAGAGGGGGCAGAGCCATGCTCCGACAGAGTCTGCTGCGGGTTAACGTATGAACGCCCAGCCGGTTGACAGGCGCACTCTGCTGAAGGTGTTGGCTCTCCACCTTAAAGGCGTCACGGTAAGAGAGAAAAATGCGCTGCAACCACTTGTGTTTGATGTAACTGCTTTTGTGGGGAATAAATATACGCCTTTTTATTCTAGCAAAATGCAGTCTGTGTGATCATTTCTGTGTGCCGATCTGACCGAACCTTGTGTTTCAAAACATTTTTGGCGTTGTCGGCAGGATACGGTTACGCTCAGACTACACACAGAAATGTCTTGCTTTAGATTGGGAAAGAGAGATGCGGAGGTGGCATCTCAGCAGGAGTCTTGCTTTAGATTGGGAAAGAAGGATGCCGAGGAGGCATCTCAACGGGAAGAAGTGGTCCCTGGGTGGGATGGGATCACTTCTAAAGAAATAGGCCAGCTTCTACGGCGACATGGGGGGGACGCCCTGGGTCGTGGACTGGAGCAATTTCCACCGCGACTCCACCGGTTTTATGTGAGATGTTAAAACGGGTGGAGGTTAAAGAGAAAGCTCCATTGGGAGGTATTTTAGAGATGATGATGGATTTGTGTGCACTCATTTTGACACGTCTGTCATGTTCAGGAATGTTAAACACACCTGCTGTCTTGAGTCTTGATTTACAATGAATTAGTTGCAGAAATGTTATATGTGGAAAGTGGGAATTTATTGTTACTAGTACTGTATTTTCTGGTGTATAAGTTGCACCTGTTTAAAAAAAGCCTCTTGAAGATGAAGAAAAAAATTGCACCTGTTTTCTGCATTATCACTACTTTGGGACTTTTGTGCATCTTGTTTTTGGCATTTCTTCTTTTGTATGGGGGGAGGAACAACAATGCTCATTTGATATGGCAAAGGAAGCCATACAGCAGGCTGTGTCCTTAGGAAAAATGCAATCAGGACCAGTAGAACTTCAAGTGTCTGCTCTAAATGATTATGCTAATTGGAGCTTATGGCAAAAACAAAACAGGATATGCAAACCTTTAGGATTCTGGTCGAGAAAACTCCCAGATGCAGGTATGCGTTATACACCTTTTGAGAAACAACTTTTAGCATGTTATTTGGCGTTAATTGAAACTGAATCACAAACGGTAGGACATGAGGTAATGATGAGAACTCAGATACCTATTCTCTCATGGGTAATGAGTAATCCTACTACACACCGAATAGGAACAGCTCAGGAAGCTAGTGTGATAAAATGGAAATGGTATGTGTCAGAACGAGTAAAACCAGGTGAAAAGGGAGTTTCATTATTGCATGAACAGGTAGCGGATGCTCCTGAGGAAGATGAGGTGCCTTTTGAGGTCCAACCATTGGAGGAATCTCCTGTTAAAGCAGGAAAAAGATGGGATGATTTGTCAGATGATGAGAAAAGTCGAGCATGGTTCACTGATGGTTCCTGTCAATATCAAGCAGGAAAAAGGTGATGGAAAGCAGGAGCTTTTAATCCACAATTAGGTCAGTCTCTGGAAGAATTAGGAGAAGGAAAAAGCAGTCAGTGGGTGGAGTTAAAGGCTGTGCATATGGTGGTCATGCAGGGAGGACCGCAGGGCCTCCATATTTACACAGACTCATGGTCAGTGACCCAAGGATTACTTACCTGGATGCCTACATGGCATGCTACAAACTGGAAAATACATTCTAAAGAAGTTTGGGGAAAGGAATTGTGGAAAGACATATGGGAAAAAGCTAAAACAATTCCTATAACTGTGGTGCATGTTAATGCACACACTAATGGACAAGACTCAGAGGCTTTATTTAATAAAGCTGCAGATCAATTGGTAAAGATAATGGCAGAACAAAGACAATCGAGCCCGGGATTGGCGAGTTGGGCTCACGTTAAAGCAGGACATTGGGGAATACAAGGTACTCTAAAATGGGCAAGAGACCGGGGTATTGATTTAAAATTGGATGATGTAAAAACAGCGATCACTGAATGTGAACAATGTCAACACCACCGGAAGGGTGTGCCTCAACATTTACATGGGCAGTTAAATCGTGGTAAAAGTCCTGGTCAAATTTGGCAGTTAGACTTTATCGGACCACTGCCTATGTCTAAAGGATGTAGGCATGCATGTACTGCTGTAGATACATTTTCTGGGGTCTTGGTAGTGCATCCATGTAAATTTGCAAATCAAATGGCCACACTTAAGTGTTTGAAAATAATACAGCAGTATTATGGTTTGCCAGTACAGATTCAAACTGATAATGGCACTCATTTTACGGGAAATAAAGTAAAGGAGTGGACCAAAGAAAATCATGTTGAATGGATTTATCATATTCCCTATTACCCGCAAGCGGCGGGACTAGTAGAACGAATGAATGGGCTCCTTAAAGAGACCCTATTGAAGCTGTCAAAAGATCGCACAATGCGACAATGGAAACAGGACTTGACTACTGCAGTGGATCAGTTAAACAATCGACCTATAGGGTCCGGATCCACACCATTGATAAGGATGATTTCAGGAGAAATGATAGAGCATACTACTGACAGCATCAAAATGTGGAAAATTGATCCACAAGCGGAATTAAGGACATTGACAACCGTTACATTGGTACCTGACCAAATTCAAGTGGTAAAAACAGGGCTAGGTTTACAGTGTCCAAAAGGGACATATGGGCATGTCCTGCCACGTAGTGGTCTATCACTCAAAGGGCTAACTATTCAAGCCAGAGTGATAGATGCAGATTATCAAGGTGAAATTGGAGTGGTTTAAACCCTGTGAACAAAGGGGACAAAATTGCTCAATTCAACGAATGAGAAATGGGGTTGGTACAGGAGATACCAAAACCCGTAGTAATAACTACATGAGGAACACAAGGTTTTGGTTCCTCAGATCAAGCAGGTGCCAAAGTTTGGGTGAAACAACCTAACGGAACGCCTAAGGCGGCAGAAATTATAGCTCAAGGGAATGATGCAACTGTTAGTATACTCTATCAGGGTGAAGAAAAATGGGTAAATGTGCCTGTATCAAAGTGTTATGTAAGAGACTAATCGTTGTCATTCTACCCGTAGTTACACTTGTGTTGTTTAGGCTTGATGCCCTGGTGGGAGTTGCTGATCGGGCGATCAAGAACCACAGGAGGTGGGCGTCGTCATGGCAACCAGTGGAATCCCTGGGATTGGAGGTGTCGGCTGCTGGGTCATACTCCTCCTTGTAGGTGGTGCCATGGTCCCCTGTTGCTGGGGAATGACAGAAGGACATCAACTGATGGTTGCTGATCAAGTGGTGACTCTTTCATGGAAAAACAGCACCCAAAGCAGGACCCAAGACAATTTTACTTGTGCAGCTAATGAACAATGTTCATTTGGAAATTTGACTAGTGATTGTATTATCTACAAATGTAGACAATGTTATAAGAATTACAATATACCAGTGATAGGTAAAGGGTGTCAACTGATTATATCATCTTTAGTACATGGATGCATACTGAATGAAATGACTGTCACTTGTGGAAATTCACCAAACAGTACACAATGGAATATAACAGCAGAGTCAGTACTCTAAGGCAACACAAACCCAGGATGCACCTTTAATTGATACTTGTACTCATTTGGCACAAGCAATAGTGAAGACAAAGGTATATTGGCAAATTACCTTTCCAAAAATTCCAATTTGCAGAAGACATCGAAGGGCGTGGTATGACACTCTATTAGGAGGAACAGGAACTGTCTTAGGAGTATCAAACACAGTTGATAATGAGGTAATCAGAACAATGTTGTCCAATACTGGATGATATTCCTCTCAAGCTATCCATCAGGTTGGAGAGTGGTTGCCTACAGCATTAGTGGGACAATTACAAAATGCAAATCTTTGGCAGAAAAGTTTTCAATGGCAGTTGAAATTATGGAATGAAACCTATGATGCATTCAAAAACCTCTCACACATAGGAAATTGGACAGTATGTGCATTACAAACTATTCATGCTGAAGCTCAAAGAGAAAGATTTCAGCGTCTAGTTACCACAGGGAATTATCATGATTGGAAATGGATTTGGAATATAACTGATACCTTATGGTTAAAGTTACATCCAGAATTTACACAGTGTAATGAAACAGTATGTACTGGACACTGGACCCAGTACAATGTGACACAACCAAAGGTTGTTTGTAAATATCAAGTGTTACCGGTAATTACGACTAATGGCTATTGGTTCTTGCATATGGATGGAGAGTGGTTAGAACCAAAAACTAATACGACTTTTGATACCAAAATGTGTGATACCACAGATAAAGGTATGGCCTGTGTGCTGCAAATGGGATATGCCAATCCATGTCTAACCGACTCAGAGGTTGTACTTTGTGATTGGACCAGGGAAACACCAAGAGAAATGTTGTGGCAAATTGGCCCACATGCTCTGTGTGTTGCAACAATGAGAAACAATTCACAAGTACCTTCGGTTCCGTTTACTGGCTGCCTGAACAATGTGCACTTATGGCATTGGGGAAACCGGACGTATCGTTTGACTAATTCACATACGTCCAACATCTCCAGTCTCATGGTGTCTACATTGATAGCTAGTGACCGGGTAAAATGTGGCAAAATTAGTACAGCAAGCATCAGCACATCATTGGTGGGATATCTTTTCAGGGATGTCTGTCACTGCCAGGAGTACCTTAGTGCCACCTTTGACAATATTAATTATAGCAATATGTGTGATGACTTTTTGTAACATTTTTACATGTATCTATGTTATACGTTTAAGGCGAGAGGTGGAATGGGTAATATTTCAACGAATGAGATGAAATTAACTTTGTTAATTCATGATCCTTTTGGAGTAAACCAATATAATGTCACATTAGACCCCACAACATTGGGTTTTGTATATGAATGTATTGTCTGGAATGATTTAAATCAACAATTTGTTTGTGAATCACTAGAAGAAATGTGGGAAATGCTATGGCAGGACATAATCAATGGAATAGGCTGGAGCCCAGCATTACCTGAATCTGCTAGTGGTTACATAAATTGACTGGTGCAAAACACCAAGAGTGGAATGTGTGGAGAAAAAGATTATGTTGTTTTGCCCCTGTCTTAAAGTAACCCTAATGATGTACTTGTTATTATTACACTGATTGCACAACTTTGTTTTTTTAGCCACTAACGACTGGGAGTGAAGCATGCTGGGGTCATTCTGAACTGGGAGTGAAGAGCTGGGGTTATTATGTTTTTGCAAAAGGAAATACCTTTTTGATGCCTGTTGATTAAAGGAATTATGTGCGCCAGGGAGTTTGAAATGGCCACTCACCCTCCCTTTGCGCACACACTAGAAAAGAGGGGGCAGAGCCATGCTCCGACAGAGTCTGCTGCGGGTTAACGTATGAACGCCCAGCCGGTTGACAGGCGCACTCTGCTGAAGGTGTTGGCTCTCCACCTTAAAGGCGTCACGGTAAGAGAGAAAAATGCGCTGCAACCACTTGTGTTTGATGTAACTGCTTTTGTGGGGAATAAATATACGCCTTTTTATTCTAGCAAAATGCAGTCTGTGTGATCATTTCTGTGTGCCGATCTGACCGAACCTTGTGTTTCAAAACAGTAATGTTCATATTATTGGAATTCAATCAATCAATCAATCAATCAATTTTTTTATATAGCGCCAAATCACAACAAACAGTTGCCCCAAGGCGCTTTATATTGTAAGGCAAGGCCATACAATAATTATGTAAAACCCCAACGGTCAAAACGACCCCCTGTGAGCAAGCACTTGGCTACAGTGGGAAGGATTCAATTCAATTCAATATTATAGTTGTACATGAGCGTCTATAATACAGTTCTTAATCATTTGGCTGGAAATCCAAGAAAAGCAAGGGTGAGAGGTGGAGGTGGCATTCCCACCGTTGTTGTTACGGGGTGTACACACACCCACACTCGATGATCCGAGCAGGAGGCGGCGCCGGTCCGGGAGCACAGAGGGGTGAGGTGTGGTGAGGTTTGATTCATGACGCGTGAAAAACCGGATGGATCCGCAGTGAAGCCGGGAGTTGGAGCTTCACTGCGGCAGGACTGAGGACTTTGAGGATCTTGAATGGTCCGATATATCTGTCCTGAAGTTTCGGGGAGTCCACCTGGAGGGGGATGTCCTTCGTGGAAAGCCACACCTCCTGCCCGGGCTGGTAAGCAGGGGCCGGGGATCGCCGGCGGTCTGCATGGGTCTTCACCTTCGTCCGGGCCTTCAACAAGGCAGAACGGGCGGAGCGCCACACCCGACAGTGGGCCTGGACTGAGGGCACACCGACCTCTCCCTCCACCACGGGAAACAACGGGGGTTGATACCCCAAACACACCTCAAATGGGGAGAGGCCGGTGGCAGAGGACACCTGGCTGTTATGCGCATACTTGATCCAGGCCAGATGTTTACTCCAGGCCGTCGGGTGTGCGGACATCACACAGCGCAGAGCTTCCTCCAATTCCTGATTGGCCCGTTCTGCCTGTCCATTGGTCTGCGGATGATACCCGGATGAGAGGCTCACAGTAGCCCCCAGTTCCCGGCAGAAGCTCCTCCAGACGTGTGAGGAGAACTGGGGACCACGATCCGAGATGATGTCGGTGGGTATCCCATGCAGACGGACGACGTGGTGGACCAGGAGGTCTGCTGTCTCCTGGGCTGTTGGGAGCTTCGGGAGGGCCACGAAGTGGGGCGCCTTGGAGAATCGGTCCACTATCGTGAAGATGGTGGTGTTGCCCTGGGACAGCGGGAGGCCCGTGACGAAATCCAGGCCGATGTGGGACCAGGGGCGATGAGGCACAGGTAACGGCTGGAGAAGTCCTTGGGACCTTTTATGGTCTGCCTTGCCCCTGGCACAGGTGGTGCAGGCCTGGATGTATTCCCGGACGTCGGCCTCCATAGACGCCCACCAGAAGCGCTGCCGGACAACTGCCACGGTCCTTCGCACCCCTGGATGACAGGAGAGCTTGGAACCGTGGCAGAAGTCCAAGGCTGCAGCTCTGGCCTCTGGTGGGACGTACAAGCGGTTCTTCGGACCTGTTCCTGGGTCCGGGCTCCGTGCCAGGGCCTCCCGGACGATCTTCTCCACGTCCCAGGTGAGGGTGGCCACGATAGTGGACTCAGGTAGGATGGGCTCCGGTGGATCCGACAGTGCAGTTTTGACCTCCTCTTCGTGTACCCGGGACAAGGCATCCGACCTCTGGTTCTTGGTCCTGGGGTGATAGGTGATCTGGAAGTCAAAACGCCCGAAGAACAGTGACCAGCAGGCTTGCCTGGGGTTCAGCCGCTTGGCGGTCCTGATATACTCCAGGTTCCGATGGTCAGTGAAAACCGTGAATGGCACAGACGCTCCCTCCAACAGGTGTCTCCACTCCTCAAGAGCCTCTTTCACCGCAAGGAGTTCTTGATTGCCGACGTCATAGTTCCGTTCAGCCGGGGTCAACCTGCGTGAAAAGTAGGCACACGGGTGAAGAACCTTATCGGTCTCTCCACTCTGGGATAGCACGGCTCCTATCCCTGAGTCAGAGGCGTCCACTTCAACCACGAACTGGCGGCTAGGGTCGGGCTGCACCAAAACTGGAGCAGTAGAGAACCGTCGTTTCAACTCCTTGAACGCGGCTTCGCACCGATCCGACCAGGTGAAGGGGACTTTTGGAGAGGTCAGGGCTGTCAGGGGGCTAACTACCTGACTGTAGCCCTTAATGAACCTCCTATAGAAATTAGCGAAGCCGAGGAACTGTTGCAGCTTCCTACGGCTTGTTGGTTGGGGCCAATCTCTCACCGCCGCAACCTTGGCCGGATCAGGGGCGACGGAGTTAGAGGAGATGATAAACCCCAGGAAGGACAAAGACGTGCGGTGAAACTCGCACTTCTCGCCCTTCACAAACAGTCGGTTCTCTAACAACCGCTGCAGGACCTGACGTACATGCTGGACATGGGTCTCAGGATCCGGAGAAAAGATGAGAATATCGTCCAGATATACGAAGACGAATCGGTGCAGGAAGTCCCGCAAGACGTCATTAACCAAGGCTTGGAACGTCGCGGGGGCGTTGGTGAGGCCGAACGGCATGACCAGGTACTCAAAGTGACCTAACGGGGTGTTAAATGCCATCTTCCATTCGTCTCCCTTCCGGATCCGAACCAGGTGATACGCATTTCTAAGATCCAGCTTAGTAAAGATTTTGGCTCCATGCAGGGGGGTGAACACGGAATCCAACAATGGCAACGGGTATCGGTTGCGAACCGTAATTTCATTCAGCCCCCTGTAATCAATGCATGGACGGAGTCCGCCATCTTTCTTGCCCACAAAAAAGAAACCTGCCCCCATCGGGGAGGTGGAGTTCCGGATCAGCCCGGCAGCTAATGAGTCCCGGATGTAGGTCTCCATTGATTCGCGCTCAGGTCGTGAGAGGTTGTACAGCCTGCTGGACGGGAACTCAGCGCCTGGAACCAAATCAATGGCACAATCGTACGGACGGTGCGGGGGAAGGGTGAGTGCCAGATCCTTGCTGAAGATGTCAGCAAGATCGTGGTACTCAACCGGCACTGCCGTCAGATTGGGAGGGACTTTGACCTCCTCCTTAGCCTGTAAACCGGGAGGAACCGAGGATCCTAAACACACCCGATGGCAGGTTTTGCTCCACTGAACCACCACCCCAGACGGCCAATCAATCCGGGGATTGTGCTTCAACATCCATGGGAAGCCCAAAATCACGCGGGAGGTAGAAGGAGTTACAAAAAACTCAATCTCCTCCCGATGGTTTCCAGACACCACCAGAGTTACTGGTTGTGTCTTGTGTGTGATTAAAGGGAGGAGGGTGCCATCTAGTGCCCGCACCTGCAATGGCGAAGGAAGCGCCACCAGAGGGAGCCCTACCTCCCTTGCCCATCTGCAGTCTAGCAAATTCCCTTCTGACCCCGTGTCCACCAGTGCTGGGGCTTGAAGGGTTAAATCCCCGCTCACGATTGTAACTGGGAGTCGTGTGGCAATCTGTGTGTGTCCCACGTGAATGTTTTGACCCCCCCTTAGCCCAGTCTCTGAGGGCGGTTGTTGTTGTGGCCGTTTGGGGCAGTTTTTCTGTGTGTGCTCCTTTGAGCTGCAGAGAAAACACTCCCCGTGGACCAGCCTCATTTTGGCCCTGTGCGTTTCCCTAACAACGTCAGCAGGGGGAGCTGTTGCCCCACGGAGCGCTGCGGCTGTGGAGCGTGGGGAGGGCGGCCCCTTTTCGAACCCGGAAGGGAGAGGGGCGGCGCGTATCCGGCCACGTCCTTCGCCTCGCTCCCGACGGCGTTCCTCCAACCGATTGTCTAACCGTATAACGAGATCGATAAGCCCATCTAAATCCCGCGATTCCTCCTTAGCTACGAGATGCTCCTTCAGGACCGATGACAGTCCGTTTATGAAGGCGGCGCGGAGCGCAACGTTATTCCACCCGGACCTCGCAGCCGCGATGCGGAAGTCGACTGCATATTCGGCTGCGCACCCGCGCCCCTGTCGCATTGACAGCAGCATTGTTGAAGCGGTCTCTCCTCTGTTAGGGTGATCAAACACTGTTCTGAACTCCCCCACAAACCCAGTGTATGCTGATAACAACCGTGAGTTCTGTTCCCAGAGCGCTGTAACCCAGGCGCGTGCCTTACCCTGAAGCAGAGCAATCACATAAGCTATTTTACTAGCATCTGATGCGTACATGACGGGACGTTGTGCGAAGACAAGCGAACACTGCATGAGAAAGTCCGCGCACGTCTCCACACAACCTCCGTACGGCTCAGGAGGGCTTATGTATGCTTCAGGGGATGGTGGGAGGGGTTGTTGAACCACCACTGGAATGTTCATATCCTGCACAGGGTCGGCAGGAGGAGGAGCTGCAGCAGCGCCCTGAGCGCTCGCCGCCACCTGCGCGGAGAGAGCCCCCACCCTGCCGTTCAGGAGGATGTTTTGCTCGGTCATTTGATGCAACCGAGCCGTAAAGGCGGTGAGAATGTGCTGCAGCTCACCAATCACGCCTCCTGCAGACGCCTGCGCTCCCTGCTCTCCCATTGGTCGTTCAACAGCCGGGTGACGCCCCTCGGAGTCCATGACGCTGGCCGAGATATCCTGTTGTGAAAGTGTTAGTGACACGGACCCACAACAGGGGGCGCAAATGAACGGTCAATAGATGAGCCAAAAATTAACAATTTAATGTTGTGAAGGTGCACAACGAACATACAGACAATCTCAGAATATGATTACAGTCAATCCACAAAGGTGACGTGTGGGCAGGCTCGAGGATAGAAGACGTCTGTCCTGAGAAGAGCCGGAACCACACGATTTCCGCCGCCACCGAACCTGGTGAATACTGGAGCCGCCAAGTCCCGAATTCCCAGGTGATCACCGTCCCTGACTGTCGGATCTGGTACTGCTGGCGAGAACAAAGACAGTCAAGTGTGGGTGTGTGTACACCCCGTAACAACAACGGTGGGAATGCCACCTCCACCTCTCACTCAATATGTTGCAGAGTACTGCAGTGATTCCTCAGGGGAAAAGAGTGCCGTCCTGCACTCACTCAGCCTCCACAGAAAGAGGGACCGGTACTCCTGCAAACACTCACAATATACAGATATGTTGCAACACAAATGGCTGAGGATATTACCTCCAAAGAAGTACGATATCTCGGCAACGAGGTGGAGATGACGTCTGGTCTTTATGGAGTGAGATGATGTTGAGTAGATGGGTGACAGCTGTCAAGAGGTAATGAGTGACAGCTGTCACCCCCGGCTGTGTCCGTGGCGGCAGCGCCCTCTCGTGCCTGAAGCCCGCACTTCAGGCAGGGCGCCCACTGGTGGTGGGCCAGCAGTACCTCCTCTTCTGGCGGCCCACACAACACCTTTCACATGTACTGTTTTTAGCTGTGCAGACAAGAATAAATAAAAAAATTTGTAATCATACATACCTATATAAACACACTTATTTATATACATATCAACATATATTTGCATAAATACATTACCTCTGTACACATATACACAAATACCTCTACATACACCAATACACATACTAGATTTGATATAACTTGATAATAAAACAGTTTTAACCCACATACATGCACCCATGGGCACCCGTGTCCATGCATGCATGCATGTTTCCCATGTATTCGATATGACTTGATAATATAACAGTTTAAATCCACAAACATGCACACCCGTGTATATACAGAAGATTATGTTATTCAGTTTCAGATTTTTTTTATATTTCAAGTTTTAAATTTCTTTTGAATTGATGTAATTTAGTACATACTTTAATATCCTCGGTTAGGTTATTCCATAAATCCACCCCATGTCTTGTATGACACATTTGTTTCATTGTTGTATGAGCACACTGTTTTCTTAAATTATATTTCCTTCTTAAATTGTAACCTCCCTCTCTTTCACTAAACAATTTTTGGAGGTTATCTGGTAGTAGATTTTGTTTCACTTTGTAAATTATTTGTAGAGTTTTAAATTCAACAAGATCTCTAAATTTTTGGATTTTGGATTGTTAAAACAGTGTACTCGTGTGATCTTTGAAGCCTGCATCATGGATGATTCTTATTGCCCTTTTCTGTAGTTTAAAAAGTGTGTCTACATTACTTTTGTATGTATTACCCCATACCTCAACGCCATAACTAATATATGGTTGTATTAATGTGCAGTAAATAATATGTAAGGAATCCTGATCTAAGAAATGTTTGGCTTTCCCCATTATGGAAATACTTCTGGCCATTTTGGATTGTATGCTAGCAATGTGGGGTTTCCAGCACACCTTATGATCGATTATTATTCCTAAAAATCTGTATTGGTTAACCCTTTCAATAGGAACCATGTCAATTTTAAGATTTAATTTTGTTTTGATATGTCGGTTTCCAAAGAGCATTAGTTTTGTCTTTGAAATATTAAGTGACAATTTATTACCATCAAACCAATTTTTTTAATTTAATAATTTCTATTTCTATTTCAATCATACGTTGTTCCAGGTTTTCCCCTGAGCATATTATCGTTGTGTCATCAGCAAAGAGGATAAATTTCAGTTTTTCAGAGATGAGTTGCAAGTCATTAATGTAAATTAGAAAAAGTTTAGCTCCTAAAACGGACCCTTGTGGGACTCCACAATATATCTGTTTGAACGAAGATTTATGCTCTCCTATTTGTACATATTGTTGCCTGTTGTTTAAATAAGATTGGAGCCAATTTAGTGCAGTACCTCTTATGCCAATTTTTTCCAATTTACGTAATAGTATGTTGAGGTTAATGGTATCGAACGCTTTTTTTTAAGTCAATGAAGATCGCCATTGTGTGTTTCTTTTTATCAATATTATTTGTTATTTCTTCCACTAAATCAATTAAAGCTAAAATTGTTGATCTATTATTTCTGAAACCATATTGGTTGTCGTTTAATATCTTGAATTTTTCAATATATTGATCTAACCGTACTGTACATAGTTTTTCTAGAATTTTTGAGAACTGAGATAACACAGATATAGGTCTATAATTTGAAAATAGATGCTTATCTCCACTTTTATATATGAGTGTAATTTTCTTCTTCTTCTGCCCCCACCCTTTCGGCTGCACTTAATTGGTAAATTGTTTGACTTTTGTTCTATATGTTTTAATTTTTGTTTTCTCTTGACTTGTTTTGTAGATGAGACATTTTGTTGGTACCTGCTGAAAAAAACAAAAAGTGAGAAAAAGAGAGGAATATTACTTTTTTTCCCAAACTTTATTTTACATTTTTCAGTTAACAAACACAAACGCCGAACACATATACAACATGAAAACCCACCCCCAACCCCATTAGGCTCATGAAAAAATGAACAAAAAATGAAATGGAATGAACAAGATCCAGTGCAAAAATTGCCAGGCAGGAACCTCTCTTAGTGTATTAGCTGAGTTGGTGTTATAGCTATATTAAAGTTAGAATATTTTCAACTATCCAGTGCAACAGATTTTAAAGTACATCAGTGGAAGGAAAAACCTTCTACAAACTCTATGAAGGAAATCCAGGTCAGAGTGAAGTTTTTACAGGCTTTACATATCTTGTATCTCAGCTTTTCCAAGGGTAGAAAGCATAGTACCTCGATCAACACTGCAGGAATAACGGGGCTGAATTCAATTTCCAATTAAAAAGTATAGGTCTGCGTGCAAGTAAAGAGGCGAATGCCAAGGAATTTTCTTGATGATTAAAAACTTTGTGGTCTGGAGGCGGTATGCCAAAAATGGCTGTATGATAGTCAGGTGTTATAGTCAGGCCACAAATTTTGGAAAATACTTCAAATATGTCTCCAGTAGTCATTGAGGGAGGTACATGACCAGAACATATGTCCTGTTGTAGCAGGTACATGACTGCATCTTGGACAACCAGGATCTATAGTGGGAAAAAGTTTGGATAATTTATCCCTTGAATAATGCAGGCGATGGAGTACTTTAAATTGAATTAGACCATGACGTACACACAATGAAGAAGTATGAATACATTTCAAACTGCGTTGCCACAAATCTTCAGAAAGCTCAACTCCTAAATCTTTTTCCCATGCCAATTTAGCTTTCTCCCATGACTGTGGTTTCAGTTCCCCTATCATATCATAAATCACAGATACACGTTTCTTTTCATACAGGACCAATCCCGAATCGCATCTACATGGTTCTTAGGTGGTGGGTGAGGAAATGATGAAAACTTTTCTCTGGTAAAGCTGTGTATCTGAAGAAACCTAAAATAATGTGATCTGGGTATATTATAATCTTTTTCCAGTGTCTCAAATGATATAAACACATTATCAGGGTATCAGTCACGAAAGAATACTAATCTATTTTTATGTCAATGTCGAAATGCATTATTGAGCTGTGATGGGGATATGATTCCTTCTTTATGTTCTCTAATGTCATATACCAACACAGAGCAGAGTAGCTACCTAAACTCTGTAAGGGAGTTAGAGTATCTCGTCAATAGTTTTACATCCTCATTGAAGACAACTTTGGATGCTGTAGCTCCTCTGAAAAAGAGAGCTTTAAATCAGAAGTGTCTGACTCCGTGGTATAACTCACAAACTCGTAGCTTAAAGCAGATAACCCGTAAGTTGGAGAGGAAATGGTGTCTCACTAATTTAGAAGATCTTCACTTAGCCTGGAAAAAGAGTTTGTTGCTCTATAAAAAAAGCCCTCCGTAAAGCTAGGACATCTTTCTACTCATCACTAATTGAAGAAAATAAGAACAACCCCAGGTTTCTTTTCAGCACTGTAGCCAGGCTGACAAAGAGTCAGAGCTCTATTGAGCTGAGTATTCCATTAACTTTAACTAGTAATGACTTCATGACTTTCTTTGCTAACAAAATTTTGACTATTAGAGAAAAAATTACTCATAACCATCCCAAAGATGTATCGTTATCTTTGGCTGCTTTCAGTGATGCCGGTATTTGGTTAGACTCTTTCTCTCCGATTGTTCTGTCTGAGTTATTTTCATTAATTACTTCATCCAAACCATCAACATGTTTATTAGACCCCATTCCTGCCAGGCTGCTCAAGGAAGTCCTACCATTATTTAATGCTTCAATCTTAAATATGATCAATCTATCTTTGTTAGTTGGTTATGTACCACAGGCCTTTAAGGTGGCAGTAATTACACCATTACTTAAAAAGCCATCACTTGACCCAGCTATCTTAGCTAATTATAGGCCAATCTCCAACCTTCCTTTTCTCTCAAAGATTCTTGAGTGGGTAGTTGTAAAACAGCTAACTGATCATCTGCAGAGGAATGGTCTATTTGAAGAGTTTCAGTCAGGTTTTAGAATTCATCATAGTACAGAAACAGCATTAGTGAAGGTTACAAATGATCTTCTTATGGCCTCAGACAGTGGACTCATCTCTGTGCTTGTTCTGTTGGACCTCAGTGCTGCTTTTGATACTGTTGACCATAAAATTTTATTACAGAGATTAGAGCATGCCATAGGTATTAAAGGCACTGCGCTGCGGTGGTTTGAATCATATTTGTCTAATAGATTACAGTTTGTTCATGTAAATGGGGAATCTTCTTCACAGACTGAAGTTAATTATGGAGTTCCACAAGGTTCTGTGCTAGGACCAATTTTGTTCACTTTGTACATGCTTCCCTTAGGCAGTATTATTAGACGGTATTGCTTAAATTTTCATTGTTACGCAGATGATACCCAGCTTTATCTATCCATGAAGCCAGAGGATACACACCAATTAGCTAAACTGCAGGATTGTCTTACAGACATAAAGACATGGATGACCTTTAATTTGCTTTTAAACTCAGATAAAACTGAAGTTATTGTACTTGGCCCCACAAGTCTTAGAAGCATGGTGTCTAACCAGATCGTTACTCTGGATGGCATTTCCCTGATCTCTAGTAATACTGTGAGAAATCTTGGAGTCATTTTTGATCAGGATATGTCATTCAAAGCGCATATTCTGGAGAACAATGATCAGGCTGTAAAACTTTAAAAGAAGTCTTTTACTTTCACTTCCTCCTGAAAGGACAAAACTTTCTGACATCTTTTTAATTAATATTTGGGAAAGATTTGTTTTTTACTGACATGCTATTAAATAAATAACAATAAAATCCCACATTTATACAGAAACACCGGGTGTCTGAGACTCTTACACAGCGCTCAATAACGGACGTTAGTCCTGAGTTAACTGGTAACGGTTTGTTAATAGTTTTACTTCAACAGAAAGTGTTTTTTTTTTTTAATATTCTTGATAAAATCATGATTTTATGAGATTATGTCGGACGTGTTGAACCGAAAAAATTCACTGATTTTTTGAAAAATTTGTGTTGGACGTTTAACCTCCACCGCCTGTGATACTATAGTCTGACTACCGGCCCTGAATATGATTATATTCGGGAAACCGGCTCTCGCTGCACAATGCGCTGTAATGTTGGAATGTGATGTACCTGGATGAGATTTGGATGACTGCGTTTCACAGCTGACATGGCTCGGTGCAAGGCTGACTGGCACACTCCTGACCAGTGGTCAGCACCTGTGTAGCACAGAAAACCCCTGGGTTGTAAATGGACTGCATTTATATAGCGCTTTTCCATCTGCATCAGACACTCAAAGCGCTTTACAATTATGCCTCACATTCACCCCGATGTCAGGGTGCTGCCATACAAGGCGCTCACTACACACCGGGAGCAATAGGAGATTAAAGGCCTTGCCCAAGGGCCCTTAGTGATTTTCCAGTCAGGCGGGGATTTGAACTCATGATCTTCTGGACTCAAGCCCAACTCCTTAACCACTAGACCATCACCTCCCATCACCTTGCACTGTGCTCTGACCTGGCCGCAGTTCTATGCGCAACTCCAGTCACAGTGACCTGGTAACTGAAACTGGTTCATGAGCCAGTTATTGTCATTTGTAAGTAAATCCTCGCGTTCCCTCAATACACGCTCATGTCAGATTCCACAATTTGCAAAGTGCTTTAACAATGCTAACGCAGCCACTGTTGGTGCCATTTTCCGCATCACTTTGCGCATGCTTTCATATCCATCCATATAATTGCAAACACGTGGATGTGTTATTTGCTCATCACTGTGTCTCTGATGTGCACATCACTCTGATGACTTCTTGTTTTGTCCCCAGTATTGCTAATGTTGGGGGCGCCTCACCTCCGCCAATGAGGAACACCTTCATCTTAGATGAGTCACCCATTACCATGCAGCAGAAGGAGGAGCTCTCAGAGGTCCTTCTGAGGTTTTCAGATGTTTTCAACCTGTCTGACAGGAACACGGGCAAGTGCAGATTGATGTTGCATCGCATTAGAACCGGTGACCATCCCCCCATTAAACAACGGCCCTATCGCACATCTCCCGAGAAAAGGGCTGAGATTGAGCACCAAGTAGCTAGCCTGCTGGCAGACAGAGTGGTAGAGGAGAGTTGCAGTCCCTGGGCATCCCCGGTGGTGTTGGTGAGGAAGAAAGGGGGACAGTGGAGATTTTGTATCGATTACCGTCGCCTTAATGCGGTGACGATTAAAGATTCACACCCTCTACCACGTGTGGATGACAGCCTTGATTTGTTAGCAGGCTCAGCCTGGTTCAGCACACTTGACTTTTCTAATGGTTACTGGCAGGTTGAGGTAGCTGAGGAGGACCGTGAGAAGACAGCCTTTACAACCGGCAGGGGCCTCTACCAGTGGCGGGCCATGCTGATGGGATTGTCAAACTCTCCGGCCACCTTCCAGCGGATGATGGAGCTTGTTCTGAGGGGTCTGCCCTGGCACATTTGCAATGGTATATCTGGACGATATACTGATTTACAGCCGCTCCTTTGGCGATCATCTCCTCCACATCGAGGAGGTTCTGTCCAGGATACAGCAGGCCGGGCTGAAATTGAATCAAAGCAAATGCCATTTCGCGAGGGATCATGTGGTTTTTTTGGGCCACGTGGTTTCTCAGCAGGGTCTCCAACCGGATCCCCGTAATACGGACAAGGTGAGGGCCTGGCCCACTCCACGTACCTCGGCGGAGGTGAGAGCATTTGTGGGCCTATGTTCGTATTACAGGAGGTTCGTGAAGGACTTCTCAAAACATGCAGCCCCACTGAGTTACCTGGTGGGTAAGAATGTGCCTTTTGAATGGACAACTGAGTGTGAGGAGGCCTTTTCCTACTTTAAGCGGGTCCTGACATCCTCTCCTTTGGTAACACTGCCAAATTTCACACTCCCCTTTAAAGTTTACACCGATGCCTCCAATGAGGCAGTGGGTGCGGTGTTGGCACAGGATGGGGGGGGGTCGAGAGAGTAGTGGCATATGCCAGTCAGTCCCTCACAAAAACACAGAAGAGGTGGTCCACTTTTGATAGAGAACTGTGGGCGGTCGTGTGGGCCGTGCATGAGTTCAAACACTGTGTGGGGCTTTCCACTTTCTCTATCATAACTGACCATCGTCCGCTGTTGGGCATCAGGAACATGGCTATGGACAGTGACCCAACGGGTCGTAGGAGTAGGTGGATTTTAGAGCTGGATCCGTTTAACTGGGTCATGATTCACAAGGCTGGTGTCCAGCACAACAACGCGGATGCACTGTCACGCCGACCAGCTTCTTCCCCCCGAAGGGACCCAGATAGGCCGGCTGAGGAGCTCACGGTCGCCTCTGTGGGAGAGTCGGGCTGCTCATCACCTCTCGGGGTGTCCAATTCAGGTCCGGAGGCTGCCTACTCCCTGTCGGGGAGCGACTCTGAGCTCCGGGCCCGGCAACAGGAGGACCCAGACATTAGCACCATAGTGGTGTTGTTGGAACGGAACGCGGCTAAACTACCTTGTCGGCTACTCAAGGGGTCCTCTGCCAAACTGAGGAAACTTGGAACAGATTTCAGCCGCCTATCAATGGTAGGTGGACTGCTGTGTCGGACTGTGCGGCCGACAGCACCTGGGGAGGACCAAATTCAGGTGGTGGTCCCCTCATCTATGGTGCCTAAGCTCCTGCCACAATTACATGGGGAGCCTACAGCGGCCCACTTCTCGGCGGAGCGAGTGTGGGAGACGGCCCGACGGTCTTACTATTGGCCCTTCATGTTGAGAGACATCAGACGCTGGTGCGAGCAGTGTGAGGCCTGCCAGACCCGCCGGTGCCCTGTTCCCAGACTGAGAGCACCTATGGGGGGGTCTCAGGCGGCCCGTCCACTACAGAGGGTGGCGGCAGACATTTTGGAGTTACCTTTGACCTCCAGGGGGAACAGATACGTTCTAGTGATGGAGGATTACTTCTCCAAATTTGTTAATCTGTACGCCCTGCCAAATCAGACAGCGCAGACGGTGGCTCACTGCCTGTTTGAGGATTATGTGTTGGTGCATGGGGTCCCTGAAGTCCTTCACAGTGATCAGGGCTGCCAGTTTGAGGCAGAAGTGATTCAGAGCCTGTGTCAGCGATTGGGCATAAAGAAAACACGCACCACAGCATACAACCCCAAATCTGATGGCATGGTGGAACGTCATAATAGGACTCTGATTGATCAACTGGCTAAAATGCTGCTGTCGCATGGGGGTGAATGGGACTCGTATGTGAAGCAAGTGGCTTTTGCCTACAACACTTCTAAGCATTCCAGTACCCAGTTCACCCCCTACTTTCTCATGCACGGGCGTGAAGCGCGGGTTCCAGCTGACGTGCATGTACCATCAGGTATTCGAGACCGCGGGGGCGCGGGGGCACGGGCACACAGGCGGAGTATGTGTCGGCTATGGCATTCGGCTTGGATCGGCTCAATTTGGCAGAATCTCATGATCGGCAGAAACTGTACTACGACAAAAGTGGCTGTCACCGCGCCTATGGTGTGGGTGCACTGGTGTGGCTGAATAATCCCACTGAAAACCGAACCAAGTTAGCGCCACACTGGAAAGGCCCCTATCAGATTGCTCAGGTGTTAGCTTCAGGTGGGGAAGATGCCCTGACATATTGCATTGTTAACCCTCTGGACTCAATGGAACGAGCCCAGGTTGTTCACCATGACAGACTCAAGCCATACACTCTGCCGCTGCCGACGCATATGCCTCCTGCTGCTCCTCTGGCTTGCAGTCCCATCCGGCCAGTCGTCAAGGCCCCGGATGTGAAGGGTCAATCTGAGGCTGCGAGTGGAGATTATGGACTCTGGGGGGATTTGGGGGCATCGGTGCCCACTCGATCTCGTGGGGGAAGAGAGGTACGACCTCCGGCGCACCTCAAAGACTTTATTAGGTTTTAAGTCCAGTGCAGCGCATTTGTTATGATTTTACGGTGATTGGTGGATGCTAATTACATCCAATTATTCAGGAGTCTGTTATACTGTTTTTTTTTTTGTTGATGTTATTGTTTATTATGATGTATGTGCTTTGTTTACAGTGGTACCAGAAACAAGGACGTTTCGTGTTGAGGGGGGGACGTGTGTAACAGACATTCTGATGTCTTTGCTTTATTTATTTCCTTTATTTACTGTGAAGCTGCACAGGGTTAATGTTGGCACTGTTGTGTTGCCGTAGGCGGGAGGCAGGAGCGAAGGGCTCCCGCTTTTGTGTGTGTGTGTACGGGAACGCGCGCGAGAACGTGCAATAAAGGAGCCACGCTGTTGCTGCGCTCGAACGGTCCACCGTGGTCCCATCTCCCTTTTTTTTATATTTCACGCCTGTCATACATACATTTGCATGTGGACGTGGAGGCGGCGTACGCAGGTTTTTGTGCGTAAGTTCACTTTGTACATGAGGCTCCTTGTGAGCAAACCCTGACGTCATTATTCACTTTGCGTGTTTTTAGGAATCCGCTAGCTTAGCATAGCTACTAGCTCTTAGCCGATTTAGCATGGCGGCTTCTCCTGTCTCTCCCGCACTTTTCTGCTCTGGGTGTGAAATGTTTAGTTATTCCTCGGCCTCCTTTAGCAGTAACGGTACTTGTAATAAGTGTAGCTTATTCGTAGCTTTGGAGGCCAGGCTGGGCGAATTGGAGACTCGGCTCCGCACCGTGGAAAATTCTACAGCTAGCCAGGCCCCTGTAGTCGGTGCGGACCAAGGTAGCTTAGCCGCCATTAGTTACCCTCTGGCAGATCCCGAGCAGCCGGAAAAGCAGGCTGACTGGGTGACTGTGAGGAGGAAGCGTAGCCCTAAACAGAAGCCCCGTGTACACCGCCAACCCGTTCACATCTCTAACCGTTTTTCCCCACTCGACGACACACCCGCCGAGGATCAAACTCTGGTTATTGGCGACTCTGTTTTGCGAAATGTGAAGTTAGCGACACCAGCAACCATAGTCAATTGTCTTCCGGGGGCCAGAGCAGGCGACATTGAAGGAAATTTGAAACTGCTGGCTAAGGCTAAGCGTAAATTTGGTAAGATTGTAATTCACGTCGGCAGTAATGACACCCAGTTACGCCAATCGGAGGTCACTAAAATTAACATTGAATCGGTGTGTAACTTTGCAAAAACAATGTCGGACTCTGTAGTTTTCTCTGGGCCCCTCCCCAATCGGACCGGGAGTGACATGTTTAGCCGCATGTTCTCCTTGAATTGCTGGCTGTCTGAGTGGTGTCCAAAAAATGAGGTGGGCTTCATAGATAATTGGCAAAGCTTCTGGGGAAAACCTGGTCTTGTTAGGAGAGACGGCATCCATCCCACTTTGGATGGAGCAGCTCTCATTTCTAGAAATCTGGCCAATTTTCTTAAATCCTCCAAACCGTGACTATCCAGGGTTGGGACCAGGAAGCAGAGTTGTAGTCTTACACACCTCTCTGCAGCTTCTCTCCCCCTGCCATCCCCTCATTACCCCATCCCCGTAGAGACGGTGCCTGCTCCCAGACTACCAATAACCAGCAAAAATCTATTTAAGCATAAAAATTCAAAAAGAAAAAATAATATAGCACCTTCAACTGCACCACAGACTAAAACAGTTAAATGTAGTCTATTAAACATTAGGTCTCTCTCTTCTAAGTCCCTGTTGGTAAATGATATAATAATTGATCAACGTATTGATTTATTCTGCCTTACAGAAACCTGGTTACAGCAGGATGAATATGTTAGTTTAAATGAGTCAACACCCCCGAGTCACACTAACTGTCAGAATGCTCGTAGCACGGGCCGGGGCGGAGGATTAGCAGCAATCTTCCATTCCAGCTTATTAATTAATCAAAAACCCAGACAGAGCTTTAATTCATTTGAAAGCTTGACTCTTAGTCTTGTCCATCCAAATTGGAAGTCCCAAAAACCAGTTTTATTTGTTATTATCTATCGTCCACCTGGTCGTTACTGTGAGTTTCTCTGTGAATTTTCAGACCTTTTGTCTGACTTAGTGCTTAGCTCAGATAAGATAATTATAGTGGGCGATTTTAACATCCACACAGATGCTGAGAATGACAGCCTCAACACTGCATTTATTCTATTATTAGACTCTACTGGCTTTGCTCAAAAAGTAAATGAGTCCACCCACCACTTTAATCATATCTTAGATCTTGTTCTGACTTATGGTATGGAAATAGAAGACTTAACAGTATTCCCTGAAAACTCCCTTGTGTCTGATCATTTCTTAATAACATTTACATTTACTCTGATGGACTACCCAGCAGTGGGGAATAAGTTTCATTACACTAGAACTCTTTCAGAAAGCGCTGTAACTAGGTTTAAGGATATTATTCCTTCTTTATGTTCTCTAATGCCATATACCAACACAGTGCAGAGTAGCTACCTAAACTCTGTAAGTGAGATAGAGTATCTCGTCAATAGTTTTACATCCTCATTGAAGACAACTTTGGATGCTGTAGCTCCTCTAAAAAAGAGAGCTTTAAATCAGAAGTGCCTGACTCCGTGGTATAACTCACAAACTCGTAGCTTAAAGCAGATAACCCGTAAGTTGGAGAGGAAATGGCGTCTCACTAATTTAGAAGATCTCCACTTAGCCTGGAAAAAGAGTCTGTTGCTCTATAAAAAAGCCCTCCGTAAAGCTAGGACATCTTTCTACTCATCACTAATTGAAGAAAATAAGAACAACCCCAGGTTTCTTTTCAGCACTGTAGCCAGGCTGACAAAGAGTCAGAGCTCTATTGGGCTGAGTATTCCATTAACTTTAACTAGTAATGACTTCATGACTTTCTTTGCTAACAAAATTTTAACTATTAGAGAAAAAATTACTCATAACCATCCCAAAGACGTATCGTTATCTTTGGCTGCTTTCAGTGATGCCGGTATTTGGTTAGACTCTTTCTCTCCGATTGTTCTGTCTGAGTTATTTTCATTAGTTACTTCATCCAAACCATCAACATGTTTATTAGACCCCATTCCTACCAGGCTGCTCAAGGAAGCCCTACCATTATTTAATGCTTCGATCTTAAATATGATCAATCTATCTTTGTTACTTGGCTATGTACCACAGGCTTTTAAGGTGGCAGTAATTAAACCATTACTTAAAAAGCCATCACTTGACCCAGCTATCTTAGCTAATTATAGGCCAATCTCCAACCTTCCTTTTCTCTCAAAAATTCTTGAAAGGGTAGTTGTAAAACAGCTAACTGATCATCTGCAGAGGAATGGTCTATTTGAAGAGTTTCAGTCAGGTTTTAGAATTCATCATAGTACAGAAACAGCATCAGTGAAGGTTACAAATGATCTTCTTATGGCCTCAGACAGTGGACTCATCTCTGTGCTTGTTCTGTTAGACCTCAGTGCTGCTTTTGATACTGTTGACCATAAAATTTTATTACAGAGATTAGAGCATGCCATAGGTATTAAAGGCACTGCGCTGCGGTGGTTTGAATCATATTTGTCTAATAGATTACAATTTGTTCATGTAAATGGGGAATCTTCTTCACAGACTAAAGTTAATTATGGAGTTCCACAAGATTCTGTGCTAGGACCAATTTTATTCAATTTATACATGCTTCCCTTAGGCAGTATTATTAGACGGTATTGCTTAAATTTTCATTGTTAAGCAGATGATACCCAGCTTTATCTATCCATGAAGCCAGAGGACACACACCAATTAGCTAAACTGCAGGATTGTCTTACAGACATAAAGACATGGATGACCTCTAATTTCCTGCTTTTAAACTCAGATAAAACTGAAGTTATTGTACTTGGCCCCACAAATCTTAGAAACATGGTGTCTAACCAGATCCTTACTCTGGATGGCATTACCCTGACCTCTAGTAATACTGTGAGAAATCTTGGAGTCATTTTTGATCAGGATATGTCATTCAAAGCGCATATTAAACAAATATGTAGGACTGCTTTTTTGCATTTACGCAATATCTCTAAAATCAGAAAGGTCTTGTCTCAGAGTGATGCTGAAAAACTAATTCATGCATTTATTTCCTCTAGGCTGGACTATTGTAATTCATTATTATCAGGTTGTCCTAAAAGTTCCCTAAAAAGCCTTCAGTTAATCAATCAACCAATCAACTTTTTTCTTGTATAGCGCCAAATCACAACAAACAGTTGCCCCAAGGCGCTCCACATTGCAAGGCAAGGCCATACAATAATTATGAAACACAGTCTACGTCTAAAGCAACATAACCAAGGGATGGTCCAGGGTCACCCGATCCAGCCCTAACTATAAGCCTTAGCGAAAAGGAAAGTTTTAAGCCTAATCTTAAAAGTAGAGAGGGTATCTGTCTCCCTGATCTGAATTGGGAGCTGGTTCCACAGGAGAGGAGCCTGAAAGCTGAAGGCTCTGCCTCCCATTCTACTCTTACAAACCCTAGGAACTACAAGTAAGCCCGCAGTCTGAGAGCGAAGCGCTCTAATGGGGTAATATGGTACTACGAGGTCCCTAAGATAAGATGGGACCTGATTATTCAAAACCTTATAAGTAAGAAGAAGAATTTTAAATTCTATTCTAGCATTAACAGGAAGCCAATGAAGGGAGGCCAACACGGGTGAGATATGCTCTCTCCTGCTAGTCCCCGTCAGTACTCTAGCTGCAGCATTCTGAACCAACTGAAGGCTTTTTAGGGAACTTTTAGGACAACCTGATAATAATGAATTACAATAGTCCAGCCTAGAGGAAATAAATGCATGAATTAGTTTTTCAGCATCACTCTGAGACAAGACCTTTCTGATTTTAGAGATATTGCGTAAATGCAAAAAGGCAGTCCTACATATTTGTTTAATATGCGCTTTGAATGACATATCCTGATCAAAAATAACTCCAAGATTTCTCACAGTATTACTAGAGATCAGGGAAATGCCATCCAGAGTAACGATCTGGTTAGACACCATGTTTCTAAGATTTGTGGGGCCAAGTACAATAACTTCAGTTTTATCTGAGTTTAAAAGCAGGAAATTAGAGGTCATCCATGTCTTTATGTCTGTAAGACAATCCTGCAGTTTAGCTAATTGGTGCGTATCCTCTGGCTTCATGGATAGATAAAGCTGGGTATCATCTGCGTAACAATGAAAATTTAAGCAATACCGTCTAATAATACTGCCCAAGGGAAGCATGTATAAAGTGTTAATTCAAAATTAGTTAATTCAAAATGCTGCAGCTAGAGTACTGACGGGGACTAGAAGGAGAGAGCATATCTCACCCATATTGGCCTCTCTTCATTGGCTTCCTGTTAATTCTAGAATAGAATTTAAAATTCTTCTTCTTACTTATAAGGTTTTGAATAATCAGGTCCCATCTTATCTTAGGGACCATATCACCCCAATAGAGCGCTTCGCTCTCAGACTGCAGGCTTACTTGTAGTTCCTAGGGTTTGTAAGAGTAGAATGGGAGGCAGAGCCTTCAGCTTTCAGGCTCCTCTCCTGTGGAACCAGCTCCCAATTCAGATCAGGGAGACAGACACCCTCTCTACTTTTAAGATTAGGCTTAAAACTTTCCTTTTTGCTAAAGCTTATAGTTAGGGCTGGATCAGGTGACCCTGAACCATCCCTTAGTTATGCTGCTATAGACGTAGACTGCTGGGGGGTTCCCATGATGCACTGTTTCTTTCTCTTTTTGCTCTGTATGCACCACTCTGCACTTAATCATTAGTGATCGATCTCTGCTCCCCTCCACAGCATGTCTTTTTCCTGGTTCTCTCCCTCAGCCCCAACCAGTCCCAGCAGAAGACTGCCCCTCCCTGAGCCTGGTTCTGCTGGAGGTTTCTTCCTGTTAAAAGGGAGTTTTTCCTTCCCACTGTGGGGCAACTGTTTGTTGTGATTTGGCGCTATATAAAAAAATTGATTGATTGATTGATTGATCTGTGTCTATATTTGTTTCATCAGACTGTATTAATGTCTTAACTGTTTCTAGATTTTCTTCATCAGACTGTATTAATGTGTGAACTGTGTCTATATTTGTTTCATCAGACTTTATTAATGTGTGAACTGTTTCTAGATTTGTTTCATCAGACTGTATTAATGTCTGAACTGTTTCTAGATTTGTTTCATCAGACTGTATTAATGCCTGAACTGTTTCTAGATTTTCTTCATCAGACTGTATTAATGTCTGGACTGTTTCTAGATTTTCTTCATCAGACTGTATTAATGCCTGAACTGTTTCTAGATTTTCTTCATCAGACTGTATTAATGTGTGAACTGTGTCTATATTTGTTTCATCAGACTGTATTAATGTCTGAACTGTTTCTAGATTTTCTTCATCAGACTGTATTAATGTCTGAACTGTTTCTAGATTTTCTTCATCAGACTGTATTAATGTGTGAACTGTGTCTATATTTTATTCATCACTGTATTAATGTCTGAACTGTTTGTAGATTTTCTTCATCAGACTATTAATGTCTGAACTGTCTATATTTGTTTCATCAGACTGTATTAATGTCTGAACTGTTTCTAGAATTTCTTCATCAGACTGTATTAATGTGTGAACTGTGTCTATATTTGTTTCATCAGACTGTATTAATGTCTGAACTGTTTCTAGATTTTCTTCATCAGACTGTATTAATGTCTGAACTGTTTCTAGATTTTCTTCAGACTGTATTAATGTGTGAACTGTTTCTAGTTTTTCTTCATCAGACTGTATTAATGTCTGAACTGTTTCTAGATTTGTTTCATCAGACTGTATTAATGCCTGAACTGTTTCTAGATTTTCTTCATCAGACTGTATTAATGTCTGGACTGTTTCTAGATTTTCTTCATCAGACTATTAATGTCTGAACTGTTTCTAGATTTTCTTCATCAGACTGTATTAATGTGTGAACTGTGTCTATATTTGTTTCATCAGACTGTATTAATGTCTGAACTGTTTCTAGATTTTCTTCATCAGACTGTATTAATGTGTGAACTGTTTCTAGATTTTCTTCATCAGACTGTATTAATGTGTGAACTGTGTCTATATTTTATTCATCACTGTATTAATGTCTGGACTGTTTCTAGATTTTCTTCATCAGACTATTAATGTCTGAACTGTTTCTAGATTTTCTTCATCAGACTGTATTAATGTCTGAACTGTTTGTAGATTTTCTTCATCAGACTGTATTAATGTGTGAACTGTGTCTATATTTGTTTCATCAGACTGTATTAATGTGTGAACTGTTTCTAGATTTGTTTCATCAGACTGTATTAATGTCTGAACTGTTTCTAGATTTGTTTCATCAGACTGTATTAATGTCTGAACTGTTTCTAGATTTGTTTCATCAGACTGTATTAATGTGTGAACTGTTTCTAGATTTTCTTCATCAGACTGTATTAATGTCTGAACTGTGTCTATATTTGTTTCATCAGACTGTATTAATGTCTGAACTGTTTCTAGATTTTCTTCATCAGACTGTATTAATGTGTGAACTGTTTCTAGATTTTCTTCATCAGACTGTATTAATGTGTGAACTGTTTCTAGATTTTCTTCATCAGACTGTATTAATGTGTGATCTGTGTCTAGAGTTTCTTCATCAGACTGTATTAATGTCTGAACTGTTTGTAGAGTTTCTTCATCAGACTGTATTAATGTCTGAACTGTTTCTAGATTTTCTTCATCAGACTGTATTAATGTCTGAACTGTTTCTAGATTTGTTTCATCAGACTGTATTAATGTCTGAACAGTTTCTAGATTTTCTTCATCAGACTGTATTAATGTGTGATCTGTGTCTATATTTGTTTCATCAGACTGTATTAATGTCTGAACTGTTTCTAGAATTTCTTCATCAGACTGTATTAATGTGTGAACTGTGTCTATATTTGTTTCATCAGACTGTATTAATGTCTGAACTGTTTCTAGATTTTCTTCATCAGACTGTATTAATGTCTGAACTGTTTCTAGATTTTCTTCATCAGACTGTATTAATGTGTGAACTGTTTCTAGATTTTCTTCATCAGACTGTATTAATGTGTGATCTGTGTCTATATTTGTTTCATCAGACTGTATTAATGTGTGAACTGTGTCTAGATTTTCTTCATCAGACTGTATTAATGTCTGAACTGTTTCTAGAATTTCTTCATCAGACTGTATTAATGTGTGAACTGTGTCTATATTTGTTTCATCAGACTGTATTAATGTGTGAACTGTTTCTAGATTTTCTTCATCAGACTGTATTAATGTCTGAACTGTTTCTATATTTTCTTCATCAGACTGTATTGTCTGATCTGTGTCTATATTTGTTTCATCAGACTGTATTAATGTGTGAACTGTGTCTATATTTTCTTCATCAGACTGCATTAATGTCTGAACTGTTTCTAGATTTTCTTCATCAGACTGTATTAATGTCTGAACTGTTTCTAGATTTGTTTCATCAGACTGTATTAATGTGTGAACTGTTTCTAGATTTTCTTCATCAGACTGTATTAATGTGTGATCTGTGTCTATATTTGTTTCATCAGACTGTATTAAAGTGTGAACTGTGTCTAGATTTTCTTCATCAGACTGTATTAATGTGTGAACTGTGTCTATATTTGTTTCATCAGACTGTATTAATGTCTGAACTGTGTCTAGATTTTCTTCATCAGACTGTATTAATGTGTGATCTGTGTCTAGATTTGTTTCATCAGACTGTATTAATGTCTGAACTGTTTCTAGATTTTCTTCATCAGACTGTATTAATGTGTGATCTGTTTCTATATTTGTTTCATCAGACTGTATTAATGTGTGAACTGTCTATATTTGTTTCATCAGACTGTATTAATGTCTGAACTGTGTCTAGATTTTCTTCATCAGACTGCATTAATGTCTGAACTGTTTCTAGATTTTCTTCATCAGACTGTATTGTGTGAACTGTTTCTAGATTTGTTTCATCAGACTGTATTAATGTCTGAACTGTTTCTAGATTTTCTTCATCAGACTGTATTAATGTGTGATCTGTGTCTATATTTGTTTCATCAGACTGTATTAATGTGTGATCTGTGTCTATATTTGTTTCATCAGACTGTATTAATGGGTGAACTGTGTCTATATTTGTTTCATCAGACTGTATTAATGTCTGAACTGTTTCTAGATTTTCTGTGTCTATATTTTATTCATCACTGTATTAATGTCTGAACTGTTTCTAGATTTTCTTCAGACTGTATTAATGTGTGAACTGTGTCTATTTTCTTCATCAGACTGTATTAATGTCTGAACTGTTTCTAGATTTGTTTCATCAGACTGTATTGTCTGAACTGTTTCTAGATTTGTTTCATCAGACTGTATTAATGTCTGAACTGTTTCTAGATTTTCTTCATCAGACTGTATTAATGTGTGATCTGTGTCTATATTTGTTTCATCAGACTGTATTGTCTGATCTGTGTCTATATTTGTTTCATCAGACTGTATTAATGTGTGAACTGTGTCTATATTTGTTTCATCAGACTGTATTAATGTCTGAACTCTTTCTAGATTTTCTTCAGACTGTATTAATGTCTGATCTGTGTCTATATTTGTTTCATCAGACTGTATTAATGTGTGAACTGTGTCTATACTTGTTTCATCAGACTGTATTAATGTCTGAACTGTCTAGATTTTCTTCATCAGACTGCATTAATGTGTGAACTGTTTCTAGATTTTCTTCATCAGACTGTATTAATGTGTGTACTGTGTCTATATTTGTTTCATCAGACTGTATTGTCTGATCTGTCTATATTTGTTTCATCAGACTGTATTAATGTGTGAACTGTGTCTATATTTGTTTCATCAGACTGTATTAATGTGTGAACTGTGTCTATATTTGTTTCATCAGACTGTATTAATGTCTGAACTGTTTCTACATTTGTTTCATCAGACTGTATTAATGTCTGAACTGTTTCTAGAATTTCTTAATCAGACTGTATTAATGTCTGAACTGTTTCTAGATTTGTTTCATCAGACTGTATGAATGTGTGAACTGTTTCTAGATTTGTTTCATCAGACTGTATTAATGTGTGAACTGTTTCTAGATTTTCTTCATCAGACTGTATTAATGTGTGATCTGTGTCTATATTTGTTTCATCAGACTGTATTAATGTCTGAACTGTTTCTAGAATTTCTTCATCAGACTGTATTAATGTGTGAACTGTGTCTATATTTGTTTCATCAGACTGTATTAATGTGTGAACTGTTTCTATATTTGTTTTATCAGACTGTATTGTGTGAACTGTTTCTAGATTTTCTTCATCAGACTGTATTAATGTGTGATCTGTGTCTATATTTGTTTCATCAGACTGTATTGTGTGAACTGTTTCTAGATTTTCTTCATCAGACTGTATTAATGTGTGATCTGTGTCTATATTTGTTTCATCAGACTGTATTAATGTCTGAACTGTTTCTAGATTTGTTTCATCAGACTGTATTAATGTGTGATCTGTGTCTATATTTGATTCATCAGACTGTATTAATGTCTGATCTGTTTGTAGATTTTCTTCATCAGACTGTATTAATGTCTGAACTGTTTCTCGATTTTCTTCAGACTGTATTAATGTCTGAACTGTTTCTATATTTTCTTCATCAGACTGTATTGTCTGATCTGTGTCTATATTTGTTTCATCAGACTGTATTAATGTGTGAACTGTGTCTATATTTTCTTCATCAGACTGTATTAATGTCTGAACTGTTTCTAGATTTTCTTCAGACTGTATTAATGTGTGATCTGTGTCTATATTTTATTCATCACTGTATTAATGTCTGAACTGTTTCTAGATTTTCTTCAGACTGTATTAATGCGTGAACTGTTTCTAGATTTTCTTCATCAGACTGTATTAATGTGTGATATGTGTCTAGATTTGTTTCATCAGACTGTATTAATGTGTGAACTGTCTAGATTTTCTTCATCAGACTGTATTAATGTGTGATCTGTGTCTATATTTGTTTCATCAGACTGTATTAATGTCTGAACTGTTTCTAGATTTTCTTCATCAGACTGTATTAATGTGTGATCTGTGTCTATATTTGTTTCATCAGACTGTATTAATGTCTGAACTGTTTCTAGAATTTCTTCATCAGACTGTATTAATGTGTGATCTGTGTCTATATTTGTTTCATCAGACTGTATTAATGTCTGAACTGTTTCTAGATTTTCTTCATCAGACTGTATTAATGTCTGAACTGTTTCTAGATTTTCTTCATCAGACTGTATTAATGTGTGATCTGTGTCTATATTTGTTTCATCAGACTGTATTAATGTCTGAACTGTTTCTAGATTTTCTTCATCAGACTGTATTAATGTGTGATCTGTGTCTATATTTGTTTCATCAGACTGTATTAATGTGTGAACTGTTTCTAGATTTGTTTCATCAGACTGTATTAATGTCTGAACTGTTTCTAGATTTTCTTCATCAGACTGTATTAATGTCTGAACTGTTTCTAGATTTTCTTCATCAGACTGTATTAATGTGTGATCTGTGTCTATATTTGTTTCATCAGACTGTATTAATGTCTGAACTGTTTCTAGAATTTCTTCATCAGACTGTATTAATGTGTGATCTGTGTCTATATTTGTTTCATCAGACTGTATTAATGTGTGAACTGTTTCTAGATTTGTTTCATCAGACTGTATTAATGTCTGAACTGTTTCTAGATTTTCTTCATCAGACTGTATTAATGTCTGAACTGTTTCTAGATTTTCTTCATCAGACTGTATTAATGTGTGATCTGTGTCTATATTTGTTTCATCAGACTGTATTAATGTCTGAACTGTTTCTAGAATTTCTTCATCAGACTGTATTAATGTGTGAACTGTTTCTAGATTTGTTTCATCAGACTGTATTGTGTGAACTGTTTCTAGATTTTCTTCATCAGACTGTATTAATGTGGGAACTGTTTCTAGATTTTCTTCATCAGACTGTATTAATGTGTGATCTGTGTCTATATTTGTTTCATCAGACTGTATTAATGTGTGATCTGTGTCTAGATTTTCTTCATCAGACTGTATTAATGTCTGAACTGTCTATATTTGTTTCATCAGACTGTATTAATGTGTGATCTGTTTCTAGATTTTCTTCATCAGACTGTATTAATGTGTGATCTGTGTCTGTATTTGTTTCATCAGACTGTATTAATGTCTGAACTGTTTCTAGATTTTCTTCATCAGACTGTATTAATGTGTGATCTGTGTCTATATTTGTTTCATCAGACTGTATTAATGTCTGAACTGTTTCTAGAATTTCTTCATCAGACTGTATTAATGTGTGATCTGTGTCTATATTTGTTTCATCAGACTGTATTAATGTCTGAACTGTTTCTAGATTTTCTTCATCAGACTGTATTAATGTCTGAACTGTTTCTAGATTTTCTTCATCAGACTGTATTAATGTCTGAACTGTTTCTAGATTTTCTTCATCAGACTGTATTAATGTGTGATCTGTGTCTATATTTGTTTCATCAGACTGTATTAATGTCTGAACTGTTTCTAGATTTTCTTCATCAGACTGTATTAATGTGTGAACTGTGTCTATATTTGTTTCATCAGACTGTATTAATGTCTGAACTGTTTCTAGATTTTCTTCATCAGACTGTATTAATGTCTGAACTGTTTCTAGATTTTCTTCATCAGACTGTATTAATGTGTGAACTGTTTCTAGATTTTCTTCATCAGACTGTATTAATGTGTGATCTGTGTCTATATTTGTTTCATCAGACTGTATTAATGTGTGATCTGTGTCTAGATTTTCTTCATCAGACTGTATTAATGTCTGAACTGTGTCCATATGTTTCATCAGACTGTATTAATGTGTGATCTGTTTCTAGATTTTCTTCATCAGACTGTATTAATGTGTGATCTGTGTCTATATTTGATTCATCAGACTGTATTAATGTCTGAACTGTTTCTAGATGTTCTTCATCAGACTGTATTAATGTCTGAACTGTTTGTAGATTTTCTTCATCAGACTGTATTAATGTCTGAACTGTTTCTAGAATTTCTTCATCAGACTGTATTAATGTGTGAACTGTGTCTATATTTGTTTCATCAGACTGTATTAATGTGTGAACTGTGTCTATATTTTATTCATCACTGTATTAATGTCTGAACTGTTTCTAGATTTGTGTCATCAGACTGTATTGTCTGAACTGTTTCTAGATTTGTTTCATCAGACTGTATTAATGTCTGAACTGTTTCTAGATTTTCTTCATCAGACTGTATTAATGTGTGATCTGTGTCTATATTTGTTTCATCAGACTGTATTGTCTGATCTGTGTCTATATTTGTTTCATCAGACTGTATTAATGTGTGAACTGTGTCTATATTTGTTTCATCAGACTGTATTGTCTGAACTCTTTCTAGATTTTCTTCAGACTGTATTAATGTCTGATCTGTGTCTATATTTGTTTCATCAGACTGTATTAATGTGTGAACTGTGTCTATACTTGTTTCATCAGACTGTATTAATGTCTGAACTGTGTCTAGATTTTCTTCATCAGACTGCATTAATGTGTGAACTGTTTCTAGATTTTCTTCATCAGACTGTATTAATGTGTGAACTGTGTCTATATTTGTTTCATCAGACTGTATTGTCTGATCTGTCTATATTTGTTTCATCAGACTGTATTAATGTGTGAACTGTGTCTATATTTGTTTCATCAGACTGTATTAATGTCTGAACTGTTTCTACATTTGTTTCATCAGACTGTATTAATGTCTGAACTGTTTCTCGAATTTCTTCATCAGACTGTATTAATGTCTGAACTGTCTATATTTGTTTCATCAGACTGTATTAATGTCTGAACTGTTTCTAGATTTGTTTCATCAGACTGTATTAATGTCTGAACTGTTTCTAGATGTTTCATCAGACTGTATTAATGTGTGAACTGTTTCTAGATTTTCTTCATCAGACTGTATTAATGTGTGATCTGTGTCTATATTTTATTCATCACTGTATTAATGTCTGAACTGTTTCTAGATTTTCTTCATCAGACTGTATTAATGTGTGATCTGTGTCTATATTTGTTTCATCAGACTGTATTGTCTGATCTGTGTCTATATTTGTTTCATCAGACTGTATTAATGTGTGAACTGTGTCTATATTTGTTTCATCAGACTGTATTAATGTCTGAACTCTTTCTAGATTTTCTTCAGACTGTATTAATGTCTGATCTGTGTCTATATTTGTTTCATCAGACTGTATTAATGTGTGAACTGTGTCTATACTTGTTTCATCAGACTGTATTAATGTCTGAACTGTGTCTAGATTTTCTTCATCAGACTGCATTAATGTGTGAACTGTTTCTAGATTTTCTTCATCAGACTGTATTAATGTGTGAACTGTGTCTATATTTGTTTCATCAGACTGTATTGTCTGATCTGTGTCTATATTTGTTTCATCAGACTGTATTAATGTGTGAACTGTGTCTATATTTGTTTCATCAGACTGTATTAATGTCTGAACTGTTTCTACATTTGTTTCATCAGACTGTATTAATGTCTGAACTGTTTCTAGAATTTCTTCATCAGACTGTATTAATGTCTGAACTGTCTATATTTGTTTCATCAGACTGTATTAATGTCTGAACTGTTTCTAGATTTGTTTCATCAGACTGTATTAATGTCTGAACTGTTTCTAGATTTGTTTCATCAGACTGTATTAATGTGTGAACTGTTTCTAGTTTTTTTTCATCAGACTGTATTAATGTGTGATCTGTGTCTATATTTGTTTCATCAGACTGTATTAATGTCTGAACTGTTTCTAGAATTTCTTCATCAGACTGTATTAATGTGTGAACTGTGTCTATATTTGTTTCATCAGACTGTATTGTGTGAACTGTTTCTAGATTTGTTTCATCAGACTGTATTGTGTGAACTGTTTCTAGATTTTCTTCATCAGACTGTATTAATGTGTGATCTGTGTCTACATTTGTTTCATCAGACTGTATTAATGTCTGAACTGTTTCTAGATTTTCTTCATCAGACTGTATTAATGTGTGATCTGTGTCTACATTTGTTTCATCAGACTGTATTAATGTCTGAACTGTTTCTAGATTTTCTTCATCAGATTGTATTAATGTGTGAACTGTGTCTATTTTATTAATCACTGTATTAATGTCTGAACTGTTTCTAGATTTGTTTCATCAGACTGTATTAATGTCTGAACTGCTTCTAGATTTTCTTCATCAGACTGTATTAATGTGTGATCTGTGTCTATATTTGTTTCATCAGACTGTATTAATGTCTGAACTGTTTCTAGAATTTCTTCATCAGACTATTAATGTGTGAACTGTGTCTATATTTGTTTCATCAGACTGTATTAATGTCTGAACTGTTTCTAGATTTTCTTCATCAGACTGTATTAATGTGTGAACTGTGTCTATATTTTATTCATCACTGTATTAATGTCTGGACTGTTTCTAGATTTTCTTCATCAGACTATTAATGTCTGAACTGTTTCTAGATTTTCTTCATCAGACTGTATTAATGTCTGAACTGTTTGTAGATTTTCTTCATCAGACTGTATTAATGTGTGAACTGTGTCTATATTTGTTTCATCAGACTGTATTAATGTGTGAACTGTTTCTAGATTTGTTTCATCAGACTGTATTAATGTCTGAACTGTTTCTAGATTTGTTTCATCAGACTGTATTAATGTCTGAACTGTTTCTAGATTTGTTTCATCAGACTGTATTAATGTGTGAACTGTTTCTAGATTTTCTTCATCAGACTGTATTAATGTCTGAACTGTGTCTATATTTGTTTCATCAGACTGTATTAATGTCTGAACTGTTTCTAGATTTTCTTCATCAGACTGTATTAATGTGTGAACTGTTTCTAGATTTTCTTCATCAGACTGTATTAATGTGTGAACTGTTTCTAGATTTTCTTCATCAGACTGTATTAATGTGTGATCTGTGTCTAGAGTTTCTTCATCAGACTGTATTAATGTCTGAACTGTTTGTAGAGTTTCTTCATCAGACTGTATTAATGTCTGAACTGTTTCTAGATTTTCTTCATCAGACTGTATTAATGTCTGAACTGTTTCTAGATTTGTTTCATCAGACTGTATTAATGTCTGAACAGTTTCTAGATTTTCTTCATCAGACTGTATTAATGTGTGATCTGTGTCTATATTTGTTTCATCAGACTGTATTAATGTCTGAACTGTTTCTAGAATTTCTTCATCAGACTGTATTAATGTGTGAACTGTGTCTATATTTGTTTCATCAGACTGTATTAATGTCTGAACTGTTTCTAGATTTTCTTCATCAGACTGTATTAATGTCTGAACTGTTTCTAGATTTTCTTCATCAGACTGTATTAATGTGTGAACTGTTTCTAGATTTTCTTCATCAGACTGTATTAATGTGTGATCTGTGTCTATATTTGTTTCATCAGACTGTATTAATGTGTGAACTGTGTCTAGATTTTCTTCATCAGACTGTATTAATGTCTGAACTGTTTCTAGAATTTCTTCATCAGACTGTATTAATGTGTGAACTGTGTCTATATTTGTTTCATCAGACTGTATTAATGTGTGAACTGTTTCTAGATTTTCTTCATCAGACTGTATTAATGTCTGAACTGTTTCTATATTTTCTTCATCAGACTGTATTGTCTGATCTGTGTCTATATTTGTTTCATCAGACTGTATTAATGTGTGAACTGTGTCTATATTTTCTTCATCAGACTGCATTAATGTCTGAACTGTTTCTAGATTTTCTTCATCAGACTGTATTAATGTCTGAACTGTTTCTAGATTTGTTTCATCAGACTGTATTAATGTGTGAACTGTTTCTAGATTTTCTTCATCAGACTGTATTAATGTGTGATCTGTGTCTATATTTGTTTCATCAGACTGTATTAAAGTGTGAACTGTGTCTAGATTTTCTTCATCAGACTGTATTAATGTGTGAACTGTGTCTATATTTGTTTCATCAGACTGTATTAATGTCTGAACTGTGTCTAGATTTTCTTCATCAGACTGTATTAATGTGTGATCTGTGTCTAGATTTGTTTCATCAGACTGTATTAATGTCTGAACTGTTTCTAGATTTTCTTCATCAGACTGTATTAATGTGTGATCTGTTTCTATATTTGTTTCATCAGACTGTATTAATGTGTGAACTGTCTATATTTGTTTCATCAGACTGTATTAATGTCTGAACTGTGTCTAGATTTTCTTCATCAGACTGCATTAATGTCTGAACTGTTTCTAGATTTTCTTCATCAGACTGTATTGTGTGAACTGTTTCTAGATTTGTTTCATCAGACTGTATTAATGTCTGAACTGTTTCTAGATTTTCTTCATCAGACTGTATTAATGTGTGATCTGTGTCTATATTTGTTTCATCAGACTGTATTAATGTGTGATCTGTGTCTATATTTGTTTCATCAGACTGTATTAATGGGTGAACTGTGTCTATATTTGTTTCATCAGACTGTATTAATGTCTGAACTGTTTCTAGATTTTCTGTGTCTATATTTTATTCATCACTGTATTAATGTCTGAACTGTTTCTAGATTTTCTTCAGACTGTATTAATGTGTGAACTGTGTCTATTTTCTTCATCAGACTGTATTAATGTCTGAACTGTTTCTAGATTTGTTTCATCAGACTGTATTGTCTGAACTGTTTCTAGATTTGTTTCATCAGACTGTATTAATGTCTGAACTGTTTCTAGATTTTCTTCATCAGACTGTATTAATGTGTGATCTGTGTCTATATTTGTTTCATCAGACTGTATTGTCTGATCTGTGTCTATATTTGTTTCATCAGACTGTATTAATGTGTGAACTGTGTCTATATTTGTTTCATCAGACTGTATTAATGTCTGAACTCTTTCTAGATTTTCTTCAGACTGTATTAATGTCTGATCTGTGTCTATATTTGTTTCATCAGACTGTATTAATGTGTGAACTGTGTCTATACTTGTTTCATCAGACTGTATTAATGTCTGAACTGTCTAGATTTTCTTCATCAGACTGCATTAATGTGTGAACTGTTTCTAGATTTTCTTCATCAGACTGTATTAATGTGTGTACTGTGTCTATATTTGTTTCATCAGACTGTATTGTCTGATCTGTCTATATTTGTTTCATCAGACTGTATTAATGTGTGAACTGTGTCTATATTTGTTTCATCAGACTGTATTAATGTGTGAACTGTGTCTATATTTGTTTCATCAGACTGTATTAATGTCTGAACTGTTTCTACATTTGTTTCATCAGACTGTATTAATGTCTGAACTGTTTCTAGAATTTCTTAATCAGACTGTATTAATGTCTGAACTGTTTCTAGATTTGTTTCATCAGACTGTATGAATGTGTGAACTGTTTCTAGATTTGTTTCATCAGACTGTATTAATGTGTGAACTGTTTCTAGATTTTCTTCATCAGACTGTATTAATGTGTGATCTGTGTCTATATTTGTTTCATCAGACTGTATTAATGTCTGAACTGTTTCTAGAATTTCTTCATCAGACTGTATTAATGTGTGAACTGTGTCTATATTTGTTTCATCAGACTGTATTAATGTGTGAACTGTTTCTATATTTGTTTTATCAGACTGTATTGTGTGAACTGTTTCTAGATTTTCTTCATCAGACTGTATTAATGTGTGATCTGTGTCTATATTTGTTTCATCAGACTGTATTGTGTGAACTGTTTCTAGATTTTCTTCATCAGACTGTATTAATGTGTGATCTGTGTCTATATTTGTTTCATCAGACTGTATTAATGTCTGAACTGTTTCTAGATTTGTTTCATCAGACTGTATTAATGTGTGATCTGTGTCTATATTTGATTCATCAGACTGTATTAATGTCTGATCTGTTTGTAGATTTTCTTCATCAGACTGTATTAATGTCTGAACTGTTTCTCGATTTTCTTCAGACTGTATTAATGTCTGAACTGTTTCTATATTTTCTTCATCAGACTGTATTGTCTGATCTGTGTCTATATTTGTTTCATCAGACTGTATTAATGTGTGAACTGTGTCTATATTTTCTTCATCAGACTGTATTAATGTCTGAACTGTTTCTAGATTTTCTTCAGACTGTATTAATGTGTGATCTGTGTCTATATTTTATTCATCACTGTATTAATGTCTGAACTGTTTCTAGATTTTCTTCAGACTGTATTAATGCGTGAACTGTTTCTAGATTTTCTTCATCAGACTGTATTAATGTGTGATATGTGTCTAGATTTGTTTCATCAGACTGTATTAATGTGTGAACTGTCTAGATTTTCTTCATCAGACTGTATTAATGTGTGATCTGTGTCTATATTTGTTTCATCAGACTGTATTAATGTCTGAACTGTTTCTAGATTTTCTTCATCAGACTGTATTAATGTGTGATCTGTGTCTATATTTGTTTCATCAGACTGTATTAATGTCTGAACTGTTTCTAGAATTTCTTCATCAGACTGTATTAATGTGTGATCTGTGTCTATATTTGTTTCATCAGACTGTATTAATGTCTGAACTGTTTCTAGATTTTCTTCATCAGACTGTATTAATGTCTGAACTGTTTCTAGATTTTCTTCATCAGACTGTATTAATGTGTGATCTGTGTCTATATTTGTTTCATCAGACTGTATTAATGTCTGAACTGTTTCTAGATTTTCTTCATCAGACTGTATTAATGTGTGATCTGTGTCTATATTTGTTTCATCAGACTGTATTAATGTGTGAACTGTTTCTAGATTTGTTTCATCAGACTGTATTAATGTCTGAACTGTTTCTAGATTTTCTTCATCAGACTGTATTAATGTCTGAACTGTTTCTAGATTTTCTTCATCAGACTGTATTAATGTGTGATCTGTGTCTATATTTGTTTCATCAGACTGTATTAATGTCTGAACTGTTTCTAGAATTTCTTCATCAGACTGTATTAATGTGTGATCTGTGTCTATATTTGTTTCATCAGACTGTATTAATGTGTGAACTGTTTCTAGATTTGTTTCATCAGACTGTATTAATGTCTGAACTGTTTCTAGATTTTCTTCATCAGACTGTATTAATGTCTGAACTGTTTCTAGATTTTCTTCATCAGACTGTATTAATGTGTGATCTGTGTCTATATTTGTTTCATCAGACTGTATTAATGTCTGAACTGTTTCTAGAATTTCTTCATCAGACTGTATTAATGTGTGAACTGTTTCTAGATTTGTTTCATCAGACTGTATTGTGTGAACTGTTTCTAGATTTTCTTCATCAGACTGTATTAATGTGGGAACTGTTTCTAGATTTTCTTCATCAGACTGTATTAATGTGTGATCTGTGTCTATATTTGTTTCATCAGACTGTATTAATGTGTGATCTGTGTCTAGATTTTCTTCATCAGACTGTATTAATGTCTGAACTGTCTATATTTGTTTCATCAGACTGTATTAATGTGTGATCTGTTTCTAGATTTTCTTCATCAGACTGTATTAATGTGTGATCTGTGTCTGTATTTGTTTCATCAGACTGTATTAATGTCTGAACTGTTTCTAGATTTTCTTCATCAGACTGTATTAATGTGTGATCTGTGTCTATATTTGTTTCATCAGACTGTATTAATGTCTGAACTGTTTCTAGAATTTCTTCATCAGACTGTATTAATGTGTGATCTGTGTCTATATTTGTTTCATCAGACTGTATTAATGTCTGAACTGTTTCTAGATTTTCTTCATCAGACTGTATTAATGTCTGAACTGTTTCTAGATTTTCTTCATCAGACTGTATTAATGTCTGAACTGTTTCTAGATTTTCTTCATCAGACTGTATTAATGTGTGATCTGTGTCTATATTTGTTTCATCAGACTGTATTAATGTCTGAACTGTTTCTAGATTTTCTTCATCAGACTGTATTAATGTGTGAACTGTGTCTATATTTGTTTCATCAGACTGTATTAATGTCTGAACTGTTTCTAGATTTTCTTCATCAGACTGTATTAATGTCTGAACTGTTTCTAGATTTTCTTCATCAGACTGTATTAATGTGTGAACTGTTTCTAGATTTTCTTCATCAGACTGTATTAATGTGTGATCTGTGTCTATATTTGTTTCATCAGACTGTATTAATGTGTGATCTGTGTCTAGATTTTCTTCATCAGACTGTATTAATGTCTGAACTGTGTCCATATGTTTCATCAGACTGTATTAATGTGTGATCTGTTTCTAGATTTTCTTCATCAGACTGTATTAATGTGTGATCTGTGTCTATATTTGATTCATCAGACTGTATTAATGTCTGAACTGTTTCTAGATGTTCTTCATCAGACTGTATTAATGTCTGAACTGTTTGTAGATTTTCTTCATCAGACTGTATTAATGTCTGAACTGTTTCTAGAATTTCTTCATCAGACTGTATTAATGTGTGAACTGTGTCTATATTTGTTTCATCAGACTGTATTAATGTGTGAACTGTGTCTATATTTTATTCATCACTGTATTAATGTCTGAACTGTTTCTAGATTTGTGTCATCAGACTGTATTGTCTGAACTGTTTCTAGATTTGTTTCATCAGACTGTATTAATGTCTGAACTGTTTCTAGATTTTCTTCATCAGACTGTATTAATGTGTGATCTGTGTCTATATTTGTTTCATCAGACTGTATTGTCTGATCTGTGTCTATATTTGTTTCATCAGACTGTATTAATGTGTGAACTGTGTCTATATTTGTTTCATCAGACTGTATTGTCTGAACTCTTTCTAGATTTTCTTCAGACTGTATTAATGTCTGATCTGTGTCTATATTTGTTTCATCAGACTGTATTAATGTGTGAACTGTGTCTATACTTGTTTCATCAGACTGTATTAATGTCTGAACTGTGTCTAGATTTTCTTCATCAGACTGCATTAATGTGTGAACTGTTTCTAGATTTTCTTCATCAGACTGTATTAATGTGTGAACTGTGTCTATATTTGTTTCATCAGACTGTATTGTCTGATCTGTCTATATTTGTTTCATCAGACTGTATTAATGTGTGAACTGTGTCTATATTTGTTTCATCAGACTGTATTAATGTCTGAACTGTTTCTACATTTGTTTCATCAGACTGTATTAATGTCTGAACTGTTTCTCGAATTTCTTCATCAGACTGTATTAATGTCTGAACTGTCTATATTTGTTTCATCAGACTGTATTAATGTCTGAACTGTTTCTAGATTTGTTTCATCAGACTGTATTAATGTCTGAACTGTTTCTAGATGTTTCATCAGACTGTATTAATGTGTGAACTGTTTCTAGATTTTCTTCATCAGACTGTATTAATGTGTGATCTGTGTCTATATTTTATTCATCACTGTATTAATGTCTGAACTGTTTCTAGATTTTCTTCATCAGACTGTATTAATGTGTGATCTGTGTCTATATTTGTTTCATCAGACTGTATTGTCTGATCTGTGTCTATATTTGTTTCATCAGACTGTATTAATGTGTGAACTGTGTCTATATTTGTTTCATCAGACTGTATTAATGTCTGAACTCTTTCTAGATTTTCTTCAGACTGTATTAATGTCTGATCTGTGTCTATATTTGTTTCATCAGACTGTATTAATGTGTGAACTGTGTCTATACTTGTTTCATCAGACTGTATTAATGTCTGAACTGTGTCTAGATTTTCTTCATCAGACTGCATTAATGTGTGAACTGTTTCTAGATTTTCTTCATCAGACTGTATTAATGTGTGAACTGTGTCTATATTTGTTTCATCAGACTGTATTGTCTGATCTGTGTCTATATTTGTTTCATCAGACTGTATTAATGTGTGAACTGTGTCTATATTTGTTTCATCAGACTGTATTAATGTCTGAACTGTTTCTACATTTGTTTCATCAGACTGTATTAATGTCTGAACTGTTTCTAGAATTTCTTCATCAGACTGTATTAATGTCTGAACTGTCTATATTTGTTTCATCAGACTGTATTAATGTCTGAACTGTTTCTAGATTTGTTTCATCAGACTGTATTAATGTCTGAACTGTTTCTAGATTTGTTTCATCAGACTGTATTAATGTGTGAACTGTTTCTAGTTTTTTTTCATCAGACTGTATTAATGTGTGATCTGTGTCTATATTTGTTTCATCAGACTGTATTAATGTCTGAACTGTTTCTAGAATTTCTTCATCAGACTGTATTAATGTGTGAACTGTGTCTATATTTGTTTCATCAGACTGTATTGTGTGAACTGTTTCTAGATTTGTTTCATCAGACTGTATTGTGTGAACTGTTTCTAGATTTTCTTCATCAGACTGTATTAATGTGTGATCTGTGTCTACATTTGTTTCATCAGACTGTATTAATGTCTGAACTGTTTCTAGATTTTCTTCATCAGACTGTATTAATGTGTGATCTGTGTCTACATTTGTTTCATCAGACTGTATTAATGTCTGAACTGTTTCTAGATTTTCTTCATCAGATTGTATTAATGTGTGAACTGTGTCTATTTTATTAATCACTGTATTAATGTCTGAACTGTTTCTAGATTTGTTTCATCAGACTGTATTAATGTCTGAACTGCTTCTAGATTTTCTTCATCAGACTGTATTAATGTGTGATCTGTGTCTATATTTGTTTCATCAGACTGTATTAATGTCTGAACTGTTTCTAGAATTTCTTCATCAGACTATTAATGTGTGAACTGTGTCTATATTTGTTTCATCAGACTGTATTAATGTCTGAACTGTTTCTAGATTTTCTTCATCAGACTGTATTAATGTGTGAACTGTGTCTATATTTGTTTCATCAGACTGTATTAATGTCTGAACTGTTTCTAGATTTTCTTCATCAGACTGTATTAATGTGTGATCTGTGTCTATACTTGTTTCATCAGACTGTATTGTCTGAACTGTCTAGATTTTCTTCATCAGACTGCATTAATGTGTGAACTGTTTCTAGATTTTCTTCATCAGACTGTATTAATGTGTGAACTGTGTCTATATTTGTTTCATCAGACTGTATTAATGTCTGAACTGTTTCTACATTTGTTTCATCAGACTGTATTAATGTCTGAACTGTTTCTAGAATTTCTTAATCAGACTGTATTAATGTCTGAACTGTCTATATTTGTTTCATCAGACTGTATTAATGTCTGAACTGTTTCTAGATTTGTTTCATCAGACTGTATTAATGTGTGAACTGTTTCTAGATTTGTTTCATCAGACTGTATTAATGTGTGAACTGTTTCTAGATTTTCTTCATCAGACTGTATTAATGTGTGATCTGTGTCTATTTGTTTCATCAGACTGTATTAATGTGTGAACTGTGTCTATATTTGTTTCATCAGACTGTATTAATGTCTGAACTGTTTCTACATTTGTTTCATCAGACTGTATTAATGTCTGAACTGTTTCTAGAACTTCTTAATCAGACTGTATTAATGTCTGAACTGTCTATATTTGTTTCATCAGACTGTATTAATGTGTGAACTGTTTCTAGATTTTCTTCATCAGACTGTATTAATGTGTGATCTGTGTCTATATTTGATTCATCAGACTGTATTAATGTGTGAACTGTGTCTATATTTGTTTCATCAGACTGTATTAATGTGTGAACTGTTTCTAGATGTGTTTCATCAGACTGTATTGTGTGAACTGTTTCTAGATTTTCTTCATCAGACTGTATTAATGTGTGATCTGTGTCTATATTTGTTTCATCAGACTGTATTAATGTCTGAACTGTTTCTAGATTTGTTTCATCAGACTGTATTAATGTGTGAACTGTTTCTAGATTTGTTTAATCAGACTGTATTAATGTGTGAACTGTTTCTAGATTTTCTTCATCAGACTGTATTGTGTGATCTGTGTCTATATTTGTTTCATCAGACTGTATTAATGTGTGAACTGTGTCTATATTTGTTTCATCAGACTGTATTAATGTGTGAACTGTTTCTAGATTTGTTTCATCAGACTGTATTGTGTGAACTGTTTCTAGATTTTCTTCATCAGACTGTATTAATGTGTGATCTGTGTCTATATTTGTTTCATCAGACTGTATTAATGTCTGAACTGTTTCTAGATTTGTTTCATCAGACTGTATTAATGTGTGATCTGTTTCTAGATTTTCTTCACCAGACTGTATTAATGTGTGAACTGTTTCTAGATTTTCTTCATCAGACTGTATTAATGTGTGATCTGTGTCTATATTTGTTTCATCAGACTGTATTAATGTGTGAACTGTTTCTAGATTTGTTTCATCAGACTGTATTAATGTCTGAACTGTTTCTAGATTTGTTTCATCAGACTGTATTAATGTGTGATCTGTTTCTAGATTTTCTTCACCAGACTGTATTAATGTGTGAACTGTTTCTAGATTTTCTTCATCAGACTGTATTAATGTGTGATCTGTGTCTATATTTGTTTCATCAGACTGTATTAATGTCTGAACTGTTTCTAGATTTGTTTCATCAGACTGTATTGTGTGAACTGTTTCTAGATTTTCTTCATCAGACTGTATTAATGTGTGATCTGTGTCTATATTTGTTTCATCAGACTGTATTAATGTCTGAACTGTTTCTAGATTTGTTTCATCAGACTGTATTGTGTGATCTGTTTCTAGATTTTCTTCATCAGACTGTATTAATGTGTGATCTGTGTCTATATTTGATTCATCAGACTGTATTAATGTCTGAACTGTTTCTAGAATTTCTTCATCAGACTGTATTAATGTGTGAACTGTTTCTAGATTTGTTTAATCAGACTGTATTAATGTGTGAACTGTTTCTAGATTTGTTTCATCAGACTGTATTGTGTGAACTGTTTCTAGATTTTCTTCATCAGACTGTATTAATGTGTGATCTGTCTATATTTGTTTCATCAGACTGTATTAATGTCTGAACTGTTTCTAGATTTGTTTCATCAGACTGTATTAATGTGTGATCTGTTTCTAGATTTTCTTCACCAGACTGTATTAATGTGTGAACTGCTTCTAGATTTTCTTCATCAGACTGTATTAATGTGTGATCTGTGTCTATATTTGTTTCATCAGACTGTATTAATGTGTGAACTGTGTCTATATTTGTTTCATCAGACTGTATTAATGTCTGAACTGTTTCTAGATTTGTTTCATCAGACTGTATTGTGTGAACTGTTTCTAGATTTTCTTCATCAGACTGTATTAATGTGTGATCTGTGTCTATATTTGTTTCATCAGACTGTATTAATGTCTGAACTGTTTCTAGATTTGTTTCATCAGACTGTATTGTGTGATCTGTTTCTAGATTTTCTTCAGACTGTATTGTGTGATCTGTGTCTATATTTGATTCATCAGACTGTATTAATGTCTGAACTGTTTCTAGAATTTCTTCATCAGACTGTATTAATGTGTGAACTGTCTATATTTGTTTCATCAGACTGTATTAATGTGTGAACTGTTTCTAGATTTGTTTAATCAGACTGTATTGTGTGAACTGTTTCTAGATTTTCTTCATCAGACTGTATTAATGTCTGAACTGTTTCTATATTTTCTTCATCAGACTGTATTGTCTGATCTGTGTCTATATTTGTTTCATCAGACTGTATTAATGTGTGAACTGTGTCTATATTTTCTTCATCAGACTGTATTAATGTCTGAACTGTTTCTAGATTTTCTTCAGACTGTATTAATGTGTGATCTGTGTCTATATTTTATTCATCACTGTATTAATGTCTGAACTGTTTCTAGATTTTCTTCAGACTGTATTAATGTGTGAACTGTGTCTATTTTATTCATCACTGCATTAATGTCTGAACTGTTTCTATATTTGTTTCATCAGACTGTATTAAAGTGTGAACTGTGTATAGATTTGTTTCATCAGACTGTATTAATGTCTGAACTGTCTAGATTTTCTTCATCACTGTATTCATGTGTGAACGGTTTCTAGATTTTCTTCATCAGACTGTATTAATGTCTGATTGTCTAGATTTGTTTCATCAGACTGTATTGATGTGTGAACTGTGTCTAGATTTGTTTCATCAGACTGTATTAATGTCTGAACTGTTTCTAGATTTTCTTCATCAGACTGTATTAATGTCTGAACTGTTTCTAGATTTTCTTCATCAGACTGTATTAATGTGTGAACTGTGTCTATATTTTATTCATCCGTCTGTATTATTGAGTGACAAAGGGTGGTTCTGTTTTCGTGAACCGTGTCTATAAGGTGGAGAAGCTTCTTCTTTCAGTGGAGTTAGATGTTACTATCATGCCTTTTTGACTGTTAGGTGTTAGAAGTTGCATGTAGCTGTGGTACCCAGACTACACTCACCACTGCAAACTGTTCATATTTTTTCAGTCTTGGATAGGCCTGTTGCTGGTCCTCCAAGATCTCAGGTGACTCTTCTCCCAGTTTTTCCTTGTCAAAACACCGTGCGTTAGTGATAGGGGATGCTATTACCCATAAAGTTCGAGTACAGAAGCCAGCTGATATTAAATGTATTCACCCAACATCACCTCTCACCTTACGGTGCTAATTTTGCACAATGACAGCCAAATAGATACATGACACTAGATTTCCTCATGTCGTAAAACATGTCTGCCCCAATGATAGTCGGATGAAGCACTCTGAAGTCACAAAAATGTTCATGGAGAGAACTTGTGACTATACCAGAAAGACGTGTTGGCATCTGTTAGTAGTCTCTGGTCCTCTCCCCTCTCGCAGTAATGATAAGGTGTTTACGCTGCGTGTGTTGAATAGGCGGCAGTCGCAATTTTCTAGACAGCAAGCCTTTAGTTTCATTGATAATCGTTATTCTTTTTGGGTTTGCCGTGGCTTGGTGATAGTGGATGACCTTCACCCTACCGAGGAAGGTGCCGCCATCTTATCTGCTAACATAGATAAAGTCCTACACGGAGGGTAACATTCAGACTCAACAGTGGGCCACAGAGCAGGTGATTTGAGAACCTACAGGGCTTACAACTAATGTGGTGGTGGAATGATCCATTAAGTTAATGAGGAAATTTAATGCAGAAGATCCACTATGGTGATTGTGCAGCTTATGTGGCAGGGAGGGAGGCTTTGCATTTTGTATCATCAGTTATACAGCTTCATGATGAAGTGGTACAGAAGACTATTTTCTTAAAAAGAAGACCTGAAAGTTTAGCTACAAATTGCCAGAAGATACATCTGAGATGTAAGCCGTGATTTGATCTGTTTTGGTGAAAGAAAATCCTTCTCCACTCTACTATGAAGCAGACAGTGATGATGCAAAATGCAGAATTTACACTGTGCATAATTTCTCCAATCACAGCCACAGAAGCCAGTAACTTCTGAGTTGTCTGGGTGTCTTGGTGGCTTTCCTCACTCTTCAGTTTTTGTGAACTGTCTACTCCACACAGATTTACCACAGAGTGTCATACTGTTTGTATTTCTTCATAACTGGTGTAAATAAAGTCCGAGACATATTCAGTGGCAGCGTCACCATCAGAGAGCCTCTAACCATGAGGGGGAAAAAAGTTTTGTGTTATTCATCTTCTCTGACCAATGGCCAGAAAATGTAAAATTCTGCCAGAGTATGTAAACTTTTGAGCACAACTGTATTCACAGTTTGGAGTGATTAAACGATACACGGCGATGATGAAAATTGTGATTTACATTAACGTATCGTTGTCTTTGAATTTACTTTGTCTTGTTGGGTTTTATAGACCGACAGGTGTGTGGCACCTGTCTGATGATGGCAGATGACTCTCCGTGTTGGCTCAGTGTGTATGACAGGAAATGTGTCCCGAGGTCTCGTTCATGTCCAAACTACGCTCACGAGCCTCTGAAGGACTTGAGGAAGAATCTGTCAGCTGATTAAAGATGAGGAGATTCTCTGGGAAATGCCACCACGCGTGTTCGCTAACATCGTGTTGCTCACTGATGAATGATCAACATGACATTTATTCACTCAGAGTTCAGAAAAATAAAACCAACATGTCAGAATGTTTGAAGGAAAACAGTCACACAGTGTCCACTTCAGACTTTGTGCTGCTGCTGCTTCTTTTTCATGGGCTTTGTTTTTGGCTGCATCTTGCGTTTCTTGGCCAGACCAGGCTGTGGCGCTGTGGCTCCACCTGTTACGTGGTGCTTTCTTTTGTTTGCAGACTTTTGTTTTTTGCTTTGTCTTTGATCAGTGGACATCTGTGTGTCTTCTGGTGTCTTCTGACGTCTCTTTCGTTTTTTGCTTTCTGGAAGAAAGCCTTTCTTCTTCTTCTTCACCTCCTCTTGTTGGACTTCCTGGTTTGATGAAGTCTTTTCAGCTTTGGGTTTCCTGCCAACATGAACATCAGAACATGGGGCATCAACAAATGTGAGCAAACTGACAGAGAATTCACAAATATTTATTCAGAACAACATGATTATAAATAGTTTGATCATCAGCTGCACGTCTGGACACTTTGCTGCAAACGTCTACTTTTGATTCATTTTTAATCGATCAGTCTGTCTCAAAGTAAAAGAAACAATCACAACAACAAGTTAGCCATCTGCTCCAGGTGTGGCTGAGGCACGCTGTCCCGCCTGCACACGGTCTCATGAGGTGAATCTTAGTCTTGATCCAGGACCATCTCAAATCCAGACACTCCAACTCCTCACTCAGATTCTCAAGTGTTGCAATTAGAGCGACCATTGATTGACTGAGCAAAGATCACTGCATTGTCCATTAAGTCAAAATCAGTAAACAATTCCTCACTAAACAAAAGCATCCAAGCCATTGGTTTCCACAACTCACCCCAACATCCAGCCCATGCAAGCACTGAACAGTGTAGGAGGAACACCAGTTTTCACTGGGAAAAACCCAAGAGTCTCTGCCCCCACTCTGTACAGCACACACAGTGTCTGTGTTGACTGATTAAGATGTTCAGCAACATCTTGGGGATCCCACGAATTCTCAGGATGTCCCAGAGAGCAGTTTGGTCAACTAAAATCAAATGCTTTGCATACTCACACTCGTATTCTGTGAGTACTCCCAGGGCTCGAATGCGACTGACAGTTGACTTCTTGAGTATGAATTCAGACTGCTCTGGTCGCTGAGCAGTAAGTAGTTGAAACTGAATTCGGCTAAGAATGGTCCTCACAAGCACCTTCCCTGGCAGAGAGAGCACTGCGATACCCCTATAGTTGTTAAAATACATATCATCACTCTATCTGGTCCAGACTGGGACATGTCCTCTCCTCCAATCTGAAGAGATGTTATCTGTCTCCCAGCTCGAGGAGCTCAGCTCCAATGCCACGAATACCTGGAGCGTTCCTGCTCTCAGTGGTTTCACAGCCTTTGCAATCTCACCAGGATTAGGCATCTCATAATTGACTGGAGCTTGAGGTCTAAGAACCCTGGTTCTGGAAATGTCTAACATCCCAGCAGGAGGATCAGCCTGATAGAGCTGCTCAAAGAAGCTGATCCAGCTTGACAGTACAGCAGAGGCATCTGTCAGAACTGAACCTTCCTCTGCCAAAACTGCAGTGGGTCGAGGTGTTGGCCTGGAGGAACAAAGTGACAAAGACAGTCATTCTGACCAAATATGGGGAAAGTGGCACTTAGTCAAATGAATGAATGAAGGTTTGCCCTCAAACATACAAATGACTATTTGTTGAGAAAATCAGTGGATAGTGATTGTAATTTTTTCCCCCTTCTGGGGGTCCATGGGGGCTTTTAGAATGACTCAAGGTGAGTGAAAATATTTGTGAGTTGAAGCTATATGAAAATTTACAGACAACGTCACAGAGCAGCTTTTCCAGCAACAGAGAAGTGTGCAAAATGTGTTTTTTGTGTGGCCCTGGGGGGCTTTTAGAACCATTCAAGGACAGATTATTTTTGTCTGCAGGCAGCTTCTCAAAAAATCTTTATGCAAAATTAACAGGTAAAAGTTATTGAACAGTGTTCCTGCAATAAATCAAAAAAAAAATGGGAAAAACTGGCCCAACCACAAAAGTCCACCTTACCATGACCAGAAAGCCTCCAGAGGTCTGCACCAAATTTCAGAAATAATTGAAATGTTTGATCAGAATGTCTTTATATATTTATTGAACCAGGTTCTTTCCACTGAGATTGAGGTCTCGTTTACAAGGGGGACCTGGACAAGTTAAAGTTTCCAGTCCACCTAACCTGCACGTCTTTGGATGTGGGAGGAAGCCAGATCACCCGGAGGGAACCCACTGACTAACTGTGTTATTTTCTTCCAGGTTGAGGTAGTTTGTGATTCATAGCCAAGTTTGAAAGTTCGTGGTAGAGGGAAACGGCAAAAATGGACAAAATCTGGCATCGCGGTGTGATTAAGTACCTGCATAAGAAGGGGTTAAAGCCCAAGGACATTCATGCGGATATGGTTGCTACATTAGGGGATGAAGCTCCCTCCATATCTACAGTTCAGAAGTGGGCAGCTGAATTTAAGAGGGGCAGAGAGAGCCTTGAAGATGACCCAAGGTCTCGGCGGCCTGCAACAGCCACAACCCAGAAAAACACTGACCTTGTTCATGAAATGGTGATGGACAACAGACGATCGACGATTAATCAGCTAGCAGATGCTGTGGGAATATCCCGTGAGAGAAATGAACACATTCTGCATGAAGAACTTGGAAAGGTGTCAAAGGTGTCAGCTCGGTGGGTGCCACGTCTGACGCCTGACAAGAAACGCACCAGTCATGTCGAAGGCAAACTTGGCACAATTTGAAGAGGATCCAGCCAATTACATGGAACGTTTTCTTACCCAGGATGAGTGTTGGGTTCACCACTTTGAACCAGAGACAAAAAAACAATCAATGCAGTGGAAACACCCAAGGTCACCACCTCCAAAGAAGGCCAAGGTCGTTTCGTCTGCGGGGAAGGCCATGGTTTCAGTTTTCTGGGATGCCAAGGGCATTGTGTTTGTGGACTATCTTGAAAAGGGACAAACCATAAATGGACAGTACTATTCTAACCTACTGAGACAGTTACGCGAGGCTATCAAAAAGAAGCGACCAGGAAAGCTGACGAAAGGGGTGCTGTTCCATCAATACAATGCCCCAGCTCACAAGTCAACAGTGGCCATGGCCACTATCCACGAGTGTGGATTCGAACTGGTAGATCACCCACCATACTCCCCTGACTTGGCACCCTCGGACTTTCATCTGTTCCCAAACCTGAATAAAAACTTGACTGGGAAGCACTATTGGAGCAATGATGAGGTGATGGCTGCCGTTGAGGACTATTTTGACTCTCAAGATGAAAGCTTCTATGCCAAGGGAATCGAAGCACTCAAGCACCGCTGGAAGAAGTGTGTGGAGTTACAGGGAGACTATGTAGAAAAATAACCCTGAATTTGTTCAATTCGACAGCTGCATCATAGTCAGCCTTAGAACTTTTCAGCCTACCCTCGTGTGTGTGTGTGTATATATATACACACGAGGTCTGTTAGAAAAGTATTCAACCTTTTTAATTTTTTCAAAAACCATATGGATTTGAATCACGTGTGATTACATCAGCCAAGCTTGAACCTTCGTGCGCATGCGTGAGTTTTTTCACGCCTGTCGGTTGTGTCATTCACCTGTGCTCATCCACCCAGCTCATCTATTTTTTATTGCGAATAAATGTCTGAACGATTTGGAGCTTTGCTGCATCAATTTTTTTTCCCAGAAACTGTGAGAGACCTCCAGGTGGACACCATTTGGAAAATTAATATGGCTTTCAGGGACGATTTTATGGGGATTACACAGATTAAGGAGTGATCCAGACGGTTTAAAGACCGCCCACAACTGCTGAGAGCGCGCCGTGCTCCGAGCGCCGATCGACATGCTGAAACAACCAGATCATTTCCAACTTCACGTGAAGGCTTTGTTGATCCGGGACGTCGTCTGACTTACACAAAAAGGCAGAAGTCGTGGACATTAGCACTTTTTCGACACATTCTACTGTTACAGGAGTTTTTGTCATGGAAAGAGAAGTGGAGGGACGCGCCACGGAGCCGTTCATTACGCGGCACAAAACCACCTCCGTGTTGGTCTCACAGGACAGCTTTCAGGTGGATTTCAGACAGCTGTCGGCTGCTTTTCAGTCATGTGATTATCCGAGAAATTGAGCACGAGCTGGACATGCCCCAACATGTCCCGTGAGGCTTCATCACAGCGTTGCTTTGCACCATGCGGCTCCACCGCGGAGTTCCTCCACTCCTCTTTCCATGACAAAAACTCATGTAACAGTGGAATGTGCCGAAAAAGTGCTGATGTCCACAACTTCTGCCTTTTTGTGAAAGTCAGACGACGTCCTGGATCAACAAAGCCTTCACGTTGGAAATGATCTGGTTGTTTCAGCCTGTCGATCAGCGCTCGGAGCACGGCACGCTCTCAGCAGTTGTGGGCGGTCTTTAAACCATCTGGATCACTCCTTAATCTGTGTAATCCCCATAAAATCGTCCCTGAAAGCCATATTAATTTTCCGAACGGTGTTCACCTGGCGGTCTCTCACAGTTTCTGGAAAAAAATTGATGCAGCAAAGCTCCAAATCGTTCAGACATTTATTCGCAATAAAAAAAGAACGAGAGGTGTGGACCACTGCTCACACAAAGCCTGCTCACAGGCAAATGACGCAACCGACAGGCGTGAAAAAACTCACGCATGCGCACGAGGGTTCAAGCTTGGCTGATGTAATCACACGTGATTCAAATCCATATGGTTTTTGAAAAAAATAAAAAGGTTCGATACTTTTCTAACAGACGTCATGTGTGTGTATATATATATATATATATATATATATATATATATATAAAGAACAGGGGGAGGTGCTGTGAAACCTCAAAACCATTTGTGACCCACTCAGACCTTCCATCACAATTAAACTTGAAAGATGAGACCAAATATTCTCGCTCTCTTACACACACACACACACACACACACACACACACACACACACACACACACACACACACACACACACACACACACACACACACACACACCTCACCCCAACATCCAGTCCATGCAAACAGTCTGAACCAAAGATATTTCATGAGATGAGATTTATTGTCATTACACAAGTGCAACAACACCGAAATTACGTTTACACTCCAATTACCTCAGACAAGATACAGCAATTAATCCACAATTATTACTTGTTTACCGCAACAATGGCACACATCAGAATTAAAGACAACACATATACATTTGACATTCTTTATGTGCCATCCCTGGGTTTTTTTTTTCCTGTTGGTTTTGTTTTTGTTGGTCAACTTCATTTCTTTTTGAGCCATTCCTGCATTTCAGGCCTCAAACATTTTCCAAAAAAAGTTGGAACGTGGTGATTTAGGGCTAGTGAGTTAAAAAAATTAAGCAAAGATGATTAAATGCAGTATCCACTAAAGGCAGTCTTTGAGGAGCCAAGATGGGCAGGGGCCCTCCAGAGGACCTCCAGAGGACCAACAAATGTGAGAAAGTTATTTAAATGTGTTAAATGATAAATGGACTGTATTTATATCACGCTTTTCCATCTGCATCAGACACTCAAAATTAGCGGTGCACCGATGAGGATTTTTTTTAGGCCGATCACCAATCACTGAAATTTTGATCTGCTGATACCAATCAAAGCCGATACTGATCAAGTACATATTTGGATAATGCCAAAAATAAGACTATAGGTCTAATGTATAGGACTATTTTTGCATTAAAACTTAATGATGAAAACAAAAAACATTCATTCAAATAAAAACACTAGAATAAACTGGCAACTTTTGTTTTATTACACTGACTTTGTTCTACCAGCAAGCTTTTTTTTCCATGTTTCATGTTGCTCAGGTTACAGCCTACAGAGAATACGATGAGAATGTAAAATACAGCCCTCATTCTATGGGGTTAAAATTGTCTCAATATTTGTAAATGCACACAGGGTGATCTACAAATAATCATTGACTTGCAAATGTGTTCAGATATCCACAAATGCAAATTTCATATTTGTAACTTGTAAATTGGTCTTTGCAAATAATGTTGTATTTGCAAATATAAAACTTAATTTGTAAAAAAAAAAAAAATTTACATTTGTAAAACTGGAAATTGTATTTGTGAATCGAGTTTCAGCATTTGTGGATCACCAATTACATGGATTCATCGCTTTCCTCTGTGACGTAATTTTGAGACATTCTTTTCGCGAAATCCACAGATCCACAAACAAATCAATTCAATCAATTTTTTTTTCGAACTTAGTTGTCAATTCCAGTATCATGGCAGTTCACAAAAGAAGCAAATCAAATGAACAAAGCTTCTTTGTACTCTCTGTAGCTCTACACTCATATGAAAAATAAACAAAATCAAAATGCCTACTGATTCACAAATACACACTCACGCACACTGGATATCCACTAGATGGCAGTGTGGTTCCATTCATTACACAGCAGTCTATTTCAATCTCTCAGAGCCATTTGACTCATTTTGACTTCTGATATGAGCTGGACGGACATGGACTACATTAGATGATGGTGACTGCTCTCCTTGTCTGTCCAGCTTATATCAGAAGTCAAAATGGGAAAGCGTGTCATGACAGGACCAAGTGCTCCCTGCGCTGCTGCCTGCACTGTTGTGATCGGTCCTTTTGATCGGCGCATTTTGCCGATCACCGATCAAACTGATCAAGGCGGGATCTGCCGATAATGGCCCGATCGATCGGTGCACCTCTACTCAAAACACTTTACAATGATGCCTCACATTCACCCCAATGTGAGGGGTGTTACCATGCAAGGTGCTCACTACACACCGGGAGCAATTGGGGATTAAGGACCTTGCCAAAGGGCCCTTAGTGATTTTCCAGTCAGGCAGGGATTTGAACCAAGGATCCTCTGGTCTCAAGTCCAACACCTTAACCACGAGACCATCACCTCCCCATAAAATGATGCTCCTTTGGGAGTTGGGAGTGATTTGCATATTTCTCCCTCTACCTTACAGAATATCATTAAGTGATTCAAAGAATCTGGAGGAATTTTATTGTCTAAATCAAATTTCAGATTCAGACTCACTTTTATTGTCACTTGACCCTTACAGACAGAATGAAATGCAGTTTCTCCAGGTCTTGGTGTAGTTAACTGGAACAAATTTTTTAACCTAACCCATAGTATAAACTTTTGCAATCTAAACTTTTGCAGTGTACAATATGTGCACCCCTGTGGTCATAGAACAAACAAACAAAGAAATAAATAAATAAATAAATTATGTATATATATACAAGGGTAGGCTGAAAAGTTCTAAGGCTCACTATAATGCAGTTAATGCATTACTCCTTCATGGGGAACCTTAGAACTTTTGAGCCTACCCTTGTATATATACATATACATAAAAGGCACAGGGTCAGCAGCAGCATTAGAGTATTAAGAAGGTGACACTGTGCATGTAGTGCAGTGTTTACAGTTTGGTGGTGGATGTTGAACTGTTCAACAGTCTGACATCATTCGGGTAGAAGCTGTTTTTCAGTCTGGATGTTTTTGCCCAGATGCTGCACAGCCTCCTTCCAGAGGGAAGGGGTGTGAACAGACTGTGCGCAGGGTGGGTGGAGTCTCGGAGGATGCAGGTGGCTTTGTCTCTACATCTGGAGATGTAGATGTCCCCAATGGGTGGTAAGCTGCATCCGATGGTCCTCTGTGCAGACTTCACCACCCGCTGCAGCGCTTTCTTCTCCGCCACCGTGCAGCCACCATACCACACAGGGAGGCAGCAGGACAAGACACTCTCCACTGCACAGCTGTAGAAGGCTGGAAGGATCACTGCTGTATCGTCTGCAAACTTAACAAGATTATTCTTGTGCTGGGTTCTGCAGTCGAAGGTCATCAACATGTACAGCAGTGGACTGAGCACACAACCCTGGGGTCGAGCCAGTGTTCAGGATGATGGTGGAGGATGAGGTGGTGTTGATCCTGACACTCTGTGGCCTCCCAGTCAGGAAGTCCAGGATGCAGTTGCACAGTGCTGAGGGGGCTCCTAGTTCAGCCAGCTTGGACAACAGTTTCTGCAGGATGATGGTGCTGAACGCAGAAGTGAAGTCCAGGAACAGCTGCCTTGCATAGGAGTCCTTGTTCTCTGTGTGGGGGAGAGCCTGATGCACCACGGTGCAGATAGCATCAGCTGTGGACCAGTTTTGCCTGGACGCGTACTGGTGCTCATCTACAGTCACATCGATGGTCTGCTTCAGGCGCCTCATCACCAGCCTCTCAAAGCACTGTGTGCTTGTGGTGATGGGGGTGAGTGCAACTGACCTGTAGTCGTTGAGGCAGAATGGTGCAGAGGTCTTTGGCACAGGGATGATCCTTGATGTCTTGAGGCACGGAGGAACCCTGGTCGTGGGACAGAGAGGTGTTGAATATATCCGCCAGAACCTCAGACAGCTGGTGTGCACAGTCTATAAGGCCCCTCCCTGGTTGTCCGTCAGGGCCCGGGGCCTTTCGGGGGTTGATCCTCTGCAGCACGTTCCTCACCTCAGCTGTAGTGATGTTGCTGACTGGGGGGTCTTTGGGGAAGGGAGGGACTTGGGAGGGGGTGGTGGTGTTGGACGCCTCAAAAGTGTCTGGGAGCGCTGGGTCTGCAGAGCACTGTGCTACATTGTTTTTGTAGTCCGTGATGCATTTGATGCCCCTCCACATGCTCCGTGGATCGTTGGATTGGAGGTGGCCTTGAACCTTGAGGGCATATGTGGACTTAGCTCTTTTTATTCCTGCTGACAGGTTCCTTCTGGCTGCTGCTGCATCTCTGTCTTTGAATGCAGCATCATGAATTTTTAGCAGGGAGCGCACCTTTCTGGTCATCCAGGGTTTCTAGTTTGGCCTGATGGTGATGGTCTTGGAGGTGGTCACATTGTCCATGCAGCTCCGGATGTAGCTGTGCACAGTTGAGTATTCCTCCAGGTCCACATTGCTCCCTGTTGTTGCAGTCGCTCTGAACATTTGCCAGTCGGTGGTCTCAAAGCAGTCTTAAAGCATGGACACAGCACCAGTCCACACAGAGATGGTCTTTGTGATAGCGTCCCTGCTTCTCGACACTGGACTGTAAGCAGGAAGCATGAGGAGTGAGATGTGGTCTGAGGTGCCGAGATGGGGGGCGGGGGGCTGCTCTGTAAGCTCCACGTATATTAGTATACACTTTGTCCAGCGTGTTTTTCCCTCGTGTGGCGATGTTTACATGCTGGTGGAACTCGGGGAGAATATCTTGCAGGTTTACGTGGTTGAAGTCCCCTGTTGCTACATACAGCGCATCTGGGTGTTTATTCTGATGCAAGCTGATGGAGTTATGTACCTGCTTCAGAGTGTCGTTAGCATTAGCTCGTGGGGGGACGTAGACGGCCACAATAAACACTGCTGTAAATTCCTGCAGCAGATAGTGAGGGCGGCATTTTACTACAGCTTCAGAGCAGTGTCCTTCCACCTCAGAACAGTTTGTGCACCAACCTTTGTTAATGTAGATGCACAGCCCTCCTCCTCTGGTTTTACTGGAGTGCTGCTGGTCTCTGTCCGCACGGAAGAGTATCCGCTTGTGTAGCTCAAAGACAGAGTCCGGCATGTTGTTGAGCCACGTCTCTGTCAGGACATAAACACTGCAGCTCCACATGTCCTGCTGATGTAATCTCAGTTGTAGCAAGTCCATTTGGTTTTCCAGCGCACGGACATCGGATAGAAATAGTGACAGGATAGCCGGTCTTCCACTGTTAGCTTTTAGCTTGTTTAACAGACCTTCGCGTTTTCCCCGTTTTCCCCAGCGCTTCCTCTTGAGTCTGAGCTGGCTCCACCTGCGACTCGCTCTTAGGATCGTCAATCTGCCGAGTGTTGCCTTTAGGTCTGGGTGGATTCGGACATGGCAGCAGTTGTTGTTTAGCTCGAGCAAATCTTTGAAGCTTTATTTTATGCTCATTATGTTATTCAGAACACTAGAGCTGCTAACACCGCTAAAACTACTATTTTTACTAAGGACGATACCGGGAGCTAGAGAAACCACTGTGTTGATGCGTGTCGCCATCCTAAAAAAATAAAAATAAAGAATCTGGAGAAATTTTAGTCTCTAAATCAAATTTCCATACAGTCGAGGACCTGGGTTAATCAGGTGCCACCGGTGCTACAGAGTTCAGGTTCCAACAGGGTGATGGCAGAAACTGAGCCACTGTAGGGTGAAGAAAAGGAGGAGAAACCTAAATTCCTAAACCTTAATTACAAGAATCCAGAGGTGATTGTTTGGCCCCAGCGGCTCCTGTGCCCCCCCCCCCGTTTATTTGGGTCCATTGGCAGCTTATGCAAAGAACTCTGTTGCTAATTTGGGTTTTAAGATGGATGACAAATGAGTGCAGTAGTTTGGTCTAATTTCTTTCATCTCAGGCCTTTTCTGGCACATCAGCACTTTGAAACAGTATCCGTGCCTTCATTACCTCTGGGCTGGATTACTGTAATGCACTTTATTTTGGAGTTCGACAGTCCTCCGTTACACGCCTCCAGTTAGGTCAGAATGCTGCCGTTCGTCTGATAACTGGAGGAGGACAGAGGGAGCACGTTACACCGATCCTGGCTTCCCTCCACTGGCTGCCTGTGCATTTTAGAGTTCATTTTAAGATTCTTTAATTTGTTTTTAAATCTTGAAATGGCCTTGTCCCACCCTCCCTCTCTGAGCTGCTTCACCACTACGCCCCTGCAAGGTGACTCCGATCAGCTGATCAGATGCTTCTTGAGGTACCGAGGTCCAAGTGAATGCTCAAGCATTTTCTGTTGCTACTCCTAAAATTTGGAATGATTTACCTGTGCACATCAGGCCTCCTCTGTTTTTACTGTGGTTGGGTTGCTTTGTTGTTTTTATGACCCTCATGTACAGCACTTTGTTTCAGTTGCCTCTATAAATAAAGTTGAGCTGAGTTGAGAATGTGTCCAGAGGCAGTGCGAGAGGACAGGTAGAAGGGTGGAAGTGAGAGTGTGGATTTTAAATGCTGGCTGGTAAAGGGACGGAGTTGGCTGAAACGATGAAGAGAAGAAAAGTAGAACAAGAGAGAAAACCAAGACATAATCTGTCAAAATGGCCAAAAAACGATAAACCTTCATAATTTATGACCCCCCCAAGCCCCACCTCCAAAACCCGCCCCCAGACCTCCCCCTACCCAAACCCCTCCCACCAGCATAAAATTTTTTAATCCCATTTTATAATTTTAAATTCCTCAATTAAAGAATAATTAAAAAATAGCCGTATCTTTATTGTTTCTGTGTAGGCTCTCAGTTGTCCAGGTGGTTTCCATAGTATAGAAGCTTGAATCTTCGACTGGACTAGGTTGCTTGACACGAGGACGTTTCGCTTCAAATCGGAGAAGCTTCTTCAGCTAAAATTCTTGTTCTGGTGGTCTGACTTCTGTCTTGACTCTTGTAGAGAAGAATAATCAAGAAGTCACAAAAGCTGGAGTTTTAAACCTAACCAGACCCCTCCTACCGAGAGGCAGACTGCTATAGGCTGGTGACTAAACAATAGCTCTAATTAGCACCTATTGTGCTCTAGTTAACACCCTCCTAATGACAGGGCAGCTGTCCCTCTCCTGATGGCTCCCTTGACGACTCTGCTGAAGACATGAATGACTCATTACCATGAACAAAAGACTGAAACTGCTTTGATCTGAGTACCCCATTGTAAACAGGGGACAAAGCATGTCTCAGACCCCTTCCCCGGTTAAGGCTAGGTTTCAAATGTTTCACAAAGAATGCCTCCTTGACACCTCTCTCAAACCATTTCTTCTCTCTGGCTAATATTTTAACTTCCTTGTCCTCAAACATGTGGTTAGTGTCTTTCAGGTAGAGGTGAACTGCAGACTGAGGTCCACTGGCGCCCTCTCTGCGGTGCTGGTATAGCCTTTTGTGTAAAGGTTGCTTAGTCTCACCTATGTAGTGTTCGTTACAGTTTTCCTGACATCTGATAGAATACACTACATTGCTCTGTTTGTAACTAGGGATCCATCCGTATCTTTATTGTAATTATGGGAGGATTTCTTTAATGTAGTAATTATTTTATTTCCAGGCATTTTTTTCCATCATTTTTCCCCATTTTTTTTTCCTTTTTATATATTAACTGTTTAGTGTTTCTTTATATTTAAAGAAATATTTTTATTTGTCCCAATCAGGAACATTTGCTGTGTAGACAACCAAACTTCCATTGATGAGCTGAACACCACGAAGTCCAGTTGAAAGAAAACATCTCTGCTTTTCAGCAACACCACCAGAGTTCAAAGCTGCAGAAGAGACCTTCATCTGGTCCAGAGAATCCAGCAGAACATCACCTGCTTCTAAATAAAAGGCTCTTTGAACAGCAACTATTTTATTATTTTTAAAAAGCTGTTTCATTTTATATTTTAACAATAAATGAACAGATCATTAAAAATGTCCATGAATCAAAGTCCAAAGACATTTGCACAGGTAGAAGCTCTCCACTTATTGTGCTCATATTCATATTTTAGAAATGACTCTGTCCTGATAACATTAAAGGCAATTACATATTTTGACGAAATTACAAGTTGAATTGACTATAAAAAAAATTCATCATGAGGTTTATGTGACAGAAATCCTACTTTACAATCACACTGCAGTCATTGTTAAATTATTTCCTGTTGCATTTATAATAAACATTAGTATTTATTTACAGTGACTGTTTTTCTGGTTGAAATGAGATATAAATAATCTACCAGACTTAAAAAAAAAAAAAAAAGTACAAATTTCCATGTTATTTTGTCAAAAAATAAATGTCCGAGGTTCCTTATGTTAAACAAGAAATTATCTAATCTGAAATAACAGGTGGTTTTAATTTACAGAAGAAAGGTTTCGAAAGAACCATTTATTGATTTATTTAGCTATTTTAATTACAAGTGTTCTAAACTTTTTTTTAACAGTAATCAGAAATTCTGAGGTAAACAAATAACAACAACAAAAAAAAACATTTCCAAGGATTTTTCTTCAGAAAACTGCTCTATAAATGAGCAGTCCTGTGACACGTTAATGTTTTGTACAGATCAGTGGTTTCTGCCACTCGTCTTCCATCACAGCTCAGCGCATCGAAAGTTGGACTGGATTGAACTTTGACCTCGTCAGCCTGTTGACAAGCCGCAATGCGCGTTCCCGTCAGAAGCGTTGCTTTAGCTCGGCTTTTGACGCGACACTTCTGACACCTCTAAAAAGCAATGCGTCTCATTGAAAATAATGCTTTTTAGACCGATTTTTGACGCTTCTGACGCTTTCAGTGTGAAAGGCCCATAAGTGGAAGGGAAGTAAGTCCAGGAGCATCGGAGGTGTTTTGATGAGATCACAACATGAAGAGTGGACGACAGACTGGTGGTCGTGCTACAGAAACTACTACAGCAAAGTCTACTGCTCATTTTCTACGACAACGAGCAGCAAACGGTCGCGTCTTGTAGTTTTAGTGACTCATAGTCCAGTGTGACGCAAAGCAGAAGTTCCACTTCGCTATCGTCCACACCAACATCTCAGCTTTTGGTCCTGCTTTAGCATTCATGTTTGCCATCGAGCTCAGGAGCACACTGCACGTCATGTTCTCCATTTTTCTGTGGGAGTGTTACAGCGCCACATACAGGCCTGGCATACACACGACAGCATTTTCAGTTGTTTCTTGTGCATGCAGATTTCTTGAAACGATGCTGTGTTTATGGAACACTTTTGAATTTGGGATGAAAGTCATTAATATCAACTATCTACCAATGCCGAGCACTTATTGATCAGGTTTATTTAACCCATATAGTGCAGCAGATAACTAAATACTTCAGGAAAATATTTCAAATGGTGACACAAGCACCAAAATTGGCTCAAATATTCCATGGTTATCCCTCTTTTGAAAAATCCCACGGTCCACTCAAAATTCAAGATGGCTGCCATTTCTTGTATAATAAAATGATATTTTTCAATAGAATTGCACAGAGTTGCCTGATTTGAATGATTCTGCCATCAAATCATACATTTTTTAGTATGCAGAAACATAATTTGGCCCTCCAGACTCACTCAGAAGTTTCCTTTTGCTCGATCTCATGTTATCAAATTAATTGATTTTGGGGGTGTATGGGTACAGTTATAGATGTAGGACTTTTGCTTTAGAAGTCAGCCACATCCCCTGTATGAATTCCGACCCAACTCTAACCTATGGTTCCAAGAAGTTGTTTGTGCACAGAAACAACCACCCCAGTACGGCCTATACGTTTCACAGGCTAACCGAGGTCAGGGTAACTGATGGAGTTTGTCCGACCAAAAAATGGATGCAACCAGATAATCGAAATAAGAGAGTGGATGTCGAGGCACAGCCAGGGCACACAGGTGACATCAGTGCTGTGAGACTCAGCATGGGCTTCAGTGTACTAATCATTAATTGCTCACCACAGTTGTCGTTGTCGTTTAGTGTCTCAAATGCTATCTAATGAGCCCCAAATATACAGCTACGATATGAGTTAGATACAGTTAGATAGTCGCACCATTCTGCTACCATTCTTCAGAGCTATCTTACAACCCCAGACACAGACACCAGAATCACTGATGGTTCAGCAGTGCTGAATTCTCTGCCTCCTTTTTTTTAAATATATGGCCCCTAAAGCATATCTGTACACATGTTGGTACTTGTATCACCATTTGAAATATTTTTCACTTATCTGCTGCACTAACAGAATCCACCAGAAAAGACCCTGATGCATATTAACAAAGGAAATGAAGTTGCACACAAAACATGAAGCTTCGGACAAAGTCCACACTGGGATTAGACCCAAGTTTGTGGATTTGGAGCTCTTCAGGTTGACGACACTGAGAAACAAATCTTTGCTGTCCATGTCTCAACATCAACAAGTTATCGCCTTTTACTCACATGATTCCAAAGTGTTTCATCACATTCCAGTACAGGTCTTCCAGCTGGCTGCTCTTCTTGAAGGTGATCAGAGCTGGAAGGGCCTGCAGCGCCACCTGAAGGGGCTCCAGCTCCACTGTCAGCTTCTACAAAGGCACAAAAAGATTGTTGAGCCTGAAAATGACCAAGCCCACTGCTCCATCAGGACGCCTGAAGGTACCTACTTGCTGCTGGACATTCTTGAGCAGAAACTGACACAGCTGGAGGTTCTTCAACAGCTTCTCCTTTTCCACCTTACTGCCACCAACCTGCTTCAGAGTCTGACACAAGAGCACACAGTCAGACTAAAACGTGACACCGTCACGCCGCTCCAATCTACAGTCTGCCTGCAAAGTCCCGTTTGAACACGTGTGTGACTGTAATCCTGAGTGCTGGAGAGACGGAGACACATCTCATGGTCCAAGCATGTGTGAGTCTTCATGAGGAGTGTGTCGCACGCACGCACGCTGTCAAGAAAGATGACTTTAAGCTTGCTTTCAGCTTGTTTTCATCTTGGAATATAGTACGTGCCATTGGATTAATACACACGTTGAAATAAACTGAACAGTGTTTGGTACTTTCCTGGAGTAAGTGAGGTCATACCGGACTTTTCCATTGCAGATGGGGAGGCCCATGGAATGAACTCAGTGGTGAAAACGATGGAATATGTCTAAGATGATTCTAAAATGACAAAGTATGATTAAATGAACTATTAATGTAATAAAAAGTAAAAGTTGATTAGAAAAAGTATGTGACAAATAAGTAAAATGAATGATTATATGAGTTGTTTTTCATGCAGTCAGAAGAAAGAGGAAAGAGTTGTTTTTCATAAAGGGTGCAGTTACAGAGAAAAGAAGAACTGAAAGAAGTTGTTTTTCATTGCAGTCAGGAGAAAGAGGAACTCAAGAAGTTGTTTTTAGTGCAGAGGCAGAGAAAAAAGAAGACGTTAGTGATGTCGCAAGTGAGGCCAGAAGAGCTGATGATAAAAACAACTGAAAATAATTAAGACATGATAGAATATGAAATGAATAATAAGGAATGAAAATGTTTGTATATGATCATATGAATTGTTTTTATGTGAAAGAGAGTTGTAATGAAATGATTGAATATGATTGATGTGATTCTAAAAGACATGATGTAAAAGGAATGAATTCTCAGAAAAGCTGACGTGTTAACAGAAAAGAGGAACTGGAGCTAGTTACCGGCAGCCGAGACATAAGTTACGAGAAATGAGTTCTCCAGGTGGCTTCCAGTAAAAGGAAGGAGTAGGGGGGAGGTTTTGAGTCACCATCATCCCCATGGTAACCAAGATCAACTCAACAACAACAAGAGTTTTCGTATAAAAAACTGTACAACAACAGGAAACGGGGTTATTCTTCCAGGGAGAGGTGCTGTTGTCACTTCTCCCCTGCTACGAGGAGATCACAAGACCTGACCATCTTGTGAGCTGCAATTGGAATCGAGGAGCGAGAGGATTGGAGACATAAGAGATTATTTGAGAGAGTTTTCAACTCCCACTCAGGCCGTCCAGTCACGGAGTAGCAGAGCATTGGAGAATAATCACTGGCCTTAAAGTCTGAGTGGGGAAGTTTCAACGTTTTCTCTCTCATGGAACATTACATCGTACCAGAATGGATTTGATCAACTTTTGGTTGATTGAAGAAGGAATAACCTCTTATGTGGATTTATTTCCTGAAGGATATAAGCTCTTATGTGGATTATTTCCTGAAGGATTACAATATCACAAGGATCGTGGTCAGCTAACAACTAAAAGCTGATGAAGAGGAGACCAAGTTCATCGAACTGGGGATTTTAACATCAAAAACCTCCTTCCCTCACTCCTAGAAAAATTGTTAAGGAGTTACTCCAGTCCAGTCAGAGTAAGATCAGACAGCATTATTGAATCAGAAACAAAAATCTCTGCCAATTATTATTCTGATTATATTTGAATTACTGTTGTGAAATTATCATCATATAACCGATTTTGATTATGTTGTCAGCACTTGCAAAACCTGCAATAAATTTCCAAGCATGCAGTTAAAGTGTTAAGGCTCGGACATTGGATTTATTGATTCTTCTTAAGGTGTAAAAGTTAATGTTTTTTGGGTGTATACCATCAAAAAGTGCTCTAAAAGGTTAGTCTGGTTTTTAATGAAATTAATGCATCCTGGGGACTCGCTGTACGAGTCACTGAATTTAAAATCTAGCAACATTCCAAGAGCCCTGATCCATAAGAGGAGAGCTGCCGTTAACGGGCGTGGCCGGCTCGTATCCTGGTTCCAGAAGAAGGCTATTCGACCGGGGTGCGAGATCAGCGTCAGCGGGGTGGACGTCCGGATGGAGGCAGTGAGCGGCTAGACGAATCTCCTCGCCACCAGCTTGAACAGTCTTTGTGCAGCCCTGCCGGGTAATACCCGCGGAGACACGAAGGTCGGACCCCAGAGACGGAGAGCTGGTTTTTATATAAAACGGGATCTGACACGTGGTGCCCGAACAGGGACCTGACGAAGTGTAGTCGGGTCCGAGGAAGAATCAATCAATCAATCAATTTTTTTATATAGCGCCAAATCACAACAAACAGTTGCCCCAAGGCGCTTTATATTGTAAGGTAAGGCCATACAATAATTATGTAAAACCCCAACAGTCAAAATGACCCCCTGTGAGCAAGCACTTGGCTACAGTGGGAAGGAAAAACTCCCTTTTAACAGGAAGAAACCTCTGGATCTGGTTAGACACCATGTTTCTAAGATTTGTGGGGCCAAGTACAATAACTTCAGTTTTATCTGAGTTTAAAAGCAGGAAATTAGAGATCCATGTCTTTATGTCTGTAAGACAATCCTGCAGTTTAGCTAATTGGTGTGTGTCCTCTGGCTTCATGGATAGATAAAGCTGGGTATCATCTGCGTAACAATGAAAATTTAAGCAATACCGTCGGGGTTTTTGATTAATTAATAAGCTGGAATGGAAGATTGCTGCTAATCCTCCGCCCCGGCCCGTGCTACAAGCATTCTGACAGTTAGTGTGACTCGGGGGTGTTGACTCATTTAAACTAACATATTCATCCTGCTGTAACCAGGTTTCTGTAAGGCAGAATAAATCAATATGTTGATCAATTATTATATAATTTACCAACAGGGACTTAGAAGAGAGAGACCTAATGTTTAATAGACCACATTTAACTGTTTTAGTCTGTGGTGCAGTTGAAGGTGCTATATTATTTTTTCTTTTTGAATTTTTATGCTTAAATAGATTTTTGCTGGTTATTGGTAGTCTGGGAGCAGGCACCGTCTCTACGGGGATGGGGTAATGAGGGGATGGCAGGGGGAGAGAAGCTGCAGAGAGGTGTGTAACACTACAACTCTGCTTCCTGGTCCCAACCCTGGATAGTCACGGTTTGGAGGATTTAAGAAAATTGGCCAGATTTCTAGAAATGAGAGCTGCTCCATCCAAAGTGGGATGGATGCCGTCTCTCCTAACAAGACCAGGTTTTCCCCAGAAACTTTGCCAATTATCTATGAAGCCCACCTCATTTTTTGGACACCACTCAGACAGCCAGCAATTCAAGGAGAACATGCGGCTAAACATGTCACTCCCGGTCTGATTGGGGAGGGGCCCAGAGAAAACTACAGAGTCCGACACTGTTTTTGCAAAGTTACACACCGATTTAATGTTAATTTTAGTGACCTCCGATTGGCGTAACCGGGTGTCATTACTGCCGACGTGAATTACAATCTTACCAAATTTACGCTTAGCCTTAGCCAGCAGTTTCAAATTTCCTTCAATGTCGCCTGCTCTGGCCCCCGGAAGACAACTGACTATGGTTGCTGGTGTCGCTAACTTCACATTTCTCAAAACAGAGTCGCCAATAACCAGAGTTTGATCCTCGGCGGGTGTGTCGTCGAGTGGGGAAAAACGGTTAGAGATGTGAACGGGTTGGCGGTGTACACGGGGCTTCTGTTTAGAACTACGCTTCCTCCTCACAGTCACCCAGTCGGCCTGCTTTCCCGGCTGCTCGGGATCTGCCAGGGGGTAACTAACGGCGGCTAAGCTACCTTGGTCCGCACCGACTACAGGGGCCTGGCTAGCTGTAGAATTTTCCATGGTGCGGAGCCGAGTCTCCAATTCGCCCAGCCTGGCCTCCAAAGCTAAGAATAAGCTACACTTATTACAAGTACCGTTACTGCTAAAGGAGGCCGAGGAATAACTAAACATTTCACACCCAGAGCAGAAAAGTGCGGGAGAGACAGGAGAAGCCGCCATGCTAAATCGGCTAAGAGCTAGTAGCTACGCTAAGCTAGCGGATTCCTAAAAACACGCAAAGTGAATAATGTGTAAATAATTTAGAGGTGATTCAGCAGAAGGAGTGCTTTAGTTAAGGCACGTAAAGATTACACTGCGAAACAAATCGTAATCTAGATAACTAGATCAATCTAACTGCGCAGATTAAACAGCTAACAGATACAGCAAAACACCGCTGTGCTCCGGAACAGGAAGTGATACAATACCGCAGTGAGAGCCAACCACCAGTAGAGGCCAAAGGAGAGTCTTTTGCCATTGCATAGGTGGAAAACCCCTGAGTGGATTACCAAGGGAGACAGTGTTGTGGAGAGTGTCGGCTGATGGCCTGGATAGGTCCAGTAACGGCTTGAAACACATCTGTTTTCCAGAGAGGTGAAAGTTTGGAGGCGACCACCAGGAGGACGAAGTAAAGACAACAGGAGTAAGCATCCCAGGGAGCTGGGATCAAGGACGAGAAGCAGACGAGTCACTGCTGGATCGTCTGAACTGGGACGAGAAGTAGATGAGTCACTGCTGGATCGTCTGAACTGGGACGAGAAGTAGACGTGTCACTGCTGGATCGTCTGGACTGGGATGAGAAGTAGACGTGTCACTACTGGATCGTCTGAACTGGGACGAGAAGCAGACGGAGATAGCCTGCTGGATCGTCACGAAACGACGAGGAAGGGAAGCAGACGAGGGAGCCTGCTGGATTGGATTGTCAAAAAGAAAGCAGGTATGAGAGTATACCGTGCAAAATGGTGATCTACAAGAGAGAGTAGGATCATCAACCCGTGAGGTTCCTGAGGGGAGAAGTGGGGAAAGGAGCAGCTGATTTGGAGTTAACCTCTGGAATTAGCGCTGAATAGCCAAGTAGTCTGTCACTCATCCCTGACTCAAGGCGCCAAGAGAGGCTTTGAGAGGCAGACGACTCGAGACGACAAGGACCACAGCTGAAGTCAAGACGACGACAGTGGTGGAATCGACAATCTCAGCAACTGAGAGAATAAAGAGAGGATAATCATTACGAAACAGTAAGGTTAGTGTTAAAAACAAGCAGTAAAGATATGGCTGAAGAAGCGTCAGGACCTGTAGTAACCCCTGAGTCCGAACAAGACGAGGAAAAAGAAGTGAATATTCAGCCACACAGAGTGGTATTGTATGGACGGGGATATGATTTTTGGGCAGAAACAGTTCAAAAATATGTCAGAGATCAAAGTGTAGAAACTGATGAAGAAAGTTTCAAAGAAGCTATGGCAGAAACTATACACAAATTAGGGGTATATTATCCAGGTCAGCATAAAGAGGGGCAGATCCTGGCCGTTTTGGAAAGCCCACCAGTCCCGAAGGACAAGACTGGGACCAGAGAGTGGCTTGAGTGGTGGTGCAAAATTCTCGAAGAAGGGTGGAAAAGAGGACAAATCACCACCTTAATAAGTCCTGAGAAAAGTTATGACCCTGTAGTAAAAATGACAGCTGGGTTGTTGGGAGTAGAGACGGTCCTGGTTGATGTTAAGGCAAAATCAGCGTCCGTGTATGCCGAATTTAAGTCCATGGCAGAACGACTAAAAGGGGTAGGAAGAATGCTTAAGGAAGATAGGGATGGAAGTCAGATCCTCGACACTGGAGATGAGAGCAAGATAGATTTCCAGGCCAAGCCCGGACAAAGTGATGAGGAAAACAAGCCAGAGGAAAGTGAAGATGAATTAACATCCCCGGGTTAGGGTTAGGGTTAGGGTCCTAATTCTGGAGTAAATGGTCAAGAATATAAAAGCCCGGACCAGCTCTCTACAAGCTTTGACCCGGTGTGGCAAAAATTGCCCTTAGGAAGTGTGAGAGGAACAACCTCAACAGTTAAAAAACACACAGAACACTTAGTTGAGCAGGAGAAAAGACGAAGAAGCCTTCAGGGAGTATCCGGACAGATATTCCATCAATCGCCGGAATGTGAGCCCAGAAGCTTGGGACCGCTTAAATCTGAAGAATGTGTTGCTGGACCGAGTTACCATATTAAAGCAGAAGGCCGTTCTCAGGAAATCTTTAGAAAATCTAAAGCAAAAACCCATCATGTATACGTTGAATCTGACTACATGGAGGACTTGAACCCTATGCCCGAAGGAACCAAAAAAATGGTGACCCAAGATGGAGGACGGGCATATTATTATTTTGGCAGTCCTTGGGATATAGATGGAGACAGTCTCATTGTCTTCACAAATCACAAATTGAAAATTGCCAACCAAAAATTCAGAGCAAAACTCAAGGAGAAGGCAGGTAAAGAATACCAAGAGGAACTTAAGAACATAAAGGGGAGAAATCTGGAGGGAAAATCGATGGTGATAACAAGCGCACCACGAATGAATTATCATGCTCTCATACATGTGCCCTTTGAAAGCTACCCAGGGAGAGAAAATTCAATCGAATACACGGAGAAAATGTTGAAAACTCTGGGGATAGCTATTGATTTGGCCAAAGAACGCCAGCATCGGCGAGTGGTGATATGTGTGGACGGATTACGATCTGGACAAATGACATGGGAAGAGGCAGAAAAGGTTGCCATGGCAGCCGTGAACCTACACATGCGCACCCCAGGAGTATGGGGATCAAAGAGAGAGATTGTGGTGGTCACTAGCAAGGAGCAGGAGCAAGATCGAGTGAGAAGGGCACTTGAAGCGGTGAACCTAGGACCAAATAGAGCAGGTCCAAAGAAGGGTGCAGTTGGAGCAAGTGGAGTGGCAACTAGTCCCCCGTTAGTGATGCAGCCCATTCCCATGGTGACAAGTGAGAAAAGATCAGCACATGCTGTGGGAATGCAGCAGTTAAGGATTAAAACCCCATGACCAACATTAAAACAAGTTGCAAGTGGGCTCCAGACTATCATACACCCGACAGGCTCCCAATCACGGATGAAAGAGCCTTTCCAGGCTCCTCCACCGGATAATGGAGAAGAGGATCCTATATTCATTCCTTTACCAGTCGGAAATACTGAAGCAACTGGGGCACCCCGAAAGTCAGAACAAAACGGGGACCCACTGTTAAAGATTTTATATATATATATATATATATTTTTATCACTGTTAAACATTTGTACCTTTGTCTTTGTTCTGTTATTGTGCTGTTATGCACCTGTCTTAAAAGTAACCCTGAGAATGTACTTGTTATTCAACTTTGTTTTAGCATGCTGGGGTCAGTCTGAACTGGGAGTAAAGAACTGGAGGTTGTTTTGACTGTTGTGAATTTATGGCCTTGTATATGTGATGCTTAGTATAAAGAACAGGACACTCCAGGCAGATGCAGAACAGATGATAAGTGCAACAGACGAACGGGATGTGCTGACCTCCATTGATAAGATTAAAGAAACTGTTTTTCCACGCAGATGCACTTATTGACGTATGTGTTTATGTTACGGGAAGAAACTTGTCTTGCGTTGTTCCCCCCACCCTTAGGACAAGTTTTATGATGTGGTTAGGGCTTCTCCAATAAAAAGAGCAGGAGCGCAGGCCAGACTTTAGTGTAGCTTTGGTGTACAGCCTGACTGCACTCCTCACGAGATAAATTTGACTTTCTGTCTCACTGGTGGTTCTTGACTCTGTTTGTCTTGTTAAAGGTTTTAAGAATGTTTGGAGGAGAAAATACCCAACATTGACTGGGGGCTACGTCCGGGAGCTCAACAATACCGGAGGTGTCCGGCGGGGGTCGCCAAGTCCTGACGTAAATTCTTGGCCAAGGTCCGATCGATTGATCGTGTCTGCAATTGTCGACCGCCGGTGGCATCGTCTGGTTGACGAGATTTTCCCGAAGAAGACAGACAGGAAGTCGAGTCAGTGAGTAAAATTTCTTTGTAACAGTACTGAGTGAGTGGTGATCAGATCACATAAACAGTTAAATTCCGAAGGAGGGTGCGGACTCCTCTGTTTATATACGCGTACCGGTAGGGAATAAAAGTGTGATCACATAAACAGTTAAACTCCGTAAACGATGGCGTGGAATCGTCTGTTAATGTAAAGCAGTTAAACTCCGCGAGGAGGGCGGACTCCTCTACGGTTAGCGAAGGACGCACGTAGTTAAATTCCGGAAGGAGGGTACGGACTCCTCTGTTTTAAATACGAAGTAATACCGGTTTTTGAGAATAAAAGTGTGAGAGTGTAATACTTTGGACAACGTAAGTGACAACCGTGTGTGTGGAAGCAAAGGCAAGTGATTCCGCTTCCTACGGGGAGGTGAAAGGAATCAACCACACGACGGCAAATTAATTGTCACGTCCAAAGAAAGTGAAAACTTCAGATTTAGAACACCCTAGGTGTGCCCCCGTCTGAAGTCCAAATTATAACAAGGGATAATAAAAATGGGGGGTAAGACATCTAAAAAATAAGGGAAATTTATCAACTGACGACTGGAAATTTATGGAAGCAAAAAATCCAAAAGCAACTAAGAAATTGGAGACCTGGATAAATAAACATGACTTTGACGGACGACTGAACCTGACTAGTATTCAGAAGTTGAAGGAAAGGTTAGAAGAGGAACATAAAGGTGATAAGAAAAAGAAGCAGAAAATAGGGGCAGATTTAGTGGCGTTTTGGGAGGAGGAAGCAGAGAACAGACAGAAGGGAGCAGAGAAGCGACGATTAGAGAAAGCAAGGAAAAAGAAAGGCGTAGGTAAGGCAGAAGAAGATGTGATAATTCAGCAGAGAACCAGAACAACCTCAACAACCACCGTCGGCTGGATCGTCGGTAACAACACAGTTATATCCTCCTCTACCAAAGGATGATGACGTACCGCCACCACAGTATGATTTGGCAGTAAAACCTAAGGTAAAAAGTGAAAAACAAGAAAAGCCACAAACACGCAGTCAAGCAAAAGTGCCTACAGCTCCTCCCATGGAGGAACACAGTGACCAGGACGGTGCCTATCCTATGATAGAAGTACCAAATCCTCGTGCAGGAACAGCAGGACATCGACCAACCATGCTCGTATATCGAACATGGAATGCTGATGATATCAAAGCAGCAGTTGACATGATACCATCACCTCATGTTGACATTGAGGGATTCATGCAAGACATAGAAAACATTAGAAAGTCGTATCACCTAGATGGAACTGAGGTCCAACAGGTATGGATGAAAGCATGTGGCCCTAAATGGAGTCAGGTACGCGGAGATTGGAATCCTGTAGACCGGGATGGCGTACCGGTGCAACATGATGATCCAGTCTTGAAAACACGAGTGGAAGCCATGATTACACGAGCAAAAGGTGTGTTAGGACCAAAAATAAATTATACTGAAATTACCAGGACAGCTCAGAAAGAAGGAGAGCCATGGACAGAGTTTAGATGCAGATTTGAGAGTGTATTTAAGGTCCACAGTGGCATAATGCCAGGAACACCAGTGTATGAACAACAATTGAAAAACGCTCTGATCCAGCAATCCAACAAGGATATAAAAGCTTGGAAACAGAAACATTGGATTGGACTGCCTACAGGCACATTGGAAGAAACACACACCCACTGTTGTCATGCAGAAGAAGTCTTAAAGCAGAAAAAGACAGGTAATAGCGACAAAGGAGTGTATGTAGCACAAGGAGATGATGAAATATATTACCAACAGGGTAACTTAAGACAGCAGAAGAAGTGGAAACGCCCCCAAAAGCCATGGCAGAACAGACAAGGTGGACAGCCACAACGTCAAGGACCATGGCAACCGCAACAGCAGCGCAGACAGGGAGGGCCACCACGTGGTCCCCTGATTTGTTGGAACTGTGGAAGAGAGGGACACATGTCTAGAAATTGTTTGAATCCACCTGCTGATGGCGCAGCAGGAAGAATTCCACAACGGAATAATCCTCCACAACCACAGTATCCACAATGACTAGATTCCATAATCCATGGCACCACTTCAGACAGCGAATCTGAGTGCGATATGGATTTATGTGCCTTACTGGGAAATCCAGTACCAAAACCGGAAGTGACTTTGTTAGTAAATGGACAACCAGTGGTATTTCTTTGTGACACAGGAGCATGTAGAACCACATGTAATAACAACATACCTGTCCATAAACTAAGCAACAAAACCTTCAGGGTTCGCTCTGCAAATGGACAAACATCAGACATCCCTATTACTAAACCCATAACCTTGGAAGATCCCTTTGGAATGGCGTGTACAATGCCATTGTTGAACATGCCACAGTGTCCCGTAAATCTGCTAGGACGAGACGGATTGACTGCATTGGGCTTGTCCATAATTGTGGAACAAGGGAAGTTAGTTGTTAAGCGCACAGGTGGTGTTAACATGGTGAGAGAAGAAAGCGATGACCCCACATTCCACTATTACTATACATTTGACATTTCTGAAGAAGATGCTGCAGGATGGGATAAAGATGTCGTTTTGCAAGCAACAGCCCTACTGAAACATCCTGAACAAAAGATGTCACCACCTGACCTGCATGTCACAATGTGGCATAAAGATCCTCCAGGTCCGGATGGTGACTATGAAAACAAATTGAAAGACATTTCACCTGTGAAGCTGACAATGACAGATTTGATTCATGATGGCAACTCCACAGCTGTCATAACAGTGACATGTGCCACTGAAGATGTTTTAAAATTGAGATTCACAGGTATGCCATTACATGTGTCACTTTGTAAACCATATTTGACAGAATGGCAAGATTTGGGACTGATAGTCATGACAGCTTTGTCAGCCACTGATTGGAGCAGAGTTGGACCACGAACGGAGTTCAGCCCATCAACTAAATTGTATAAAGTCCCAGTTAATGTCTCATTGGTGCTGACAGCCGGAACACATATTGATGTGTCCACTTCACAATCCTGAGTGTTTCAGTTGAGTCCTGAAGAAGATGATCTTCTTTCTTCAGTACCATCAGGATTGTGGACAACAGGTCCTTCAGACGTAGGACTGATTAAAAATGCACAACCTGTAGTTATAAGACCAAAAACAGAATACAGACCATGTGTAAGACAGTATCCATTGAAACCTGATGCAATTGAAGGAATCAGGCCAGTAATAGAGGATTTGTTAACAGCAGGAGTAATAGTGCCATGTCCAGATTCACCATGTAACACACCCATATTTCCTGTAAAAAAGGCTCCGCCCTCAGTGGGGTGGAGAATGATTCAAGATCTGCAGGCAGTAAATGCTGCTGTGATTAAAAGAGCACCATGTGTTCCAGATCCACACACCTTGTTAAATTCGCTGAGACCAAATTCTAATAGTTTCTCAGTAATTGACATAAGTAATGCATTTTTCTCTGTGCCAGTACACCCAGATAGTCAATTCTGGTTTGCTTTTACCTTTAAAGGACAACGATATACATTTACCAGATTACCGCAGGGTTACGCAGAGAGTCCAACTATTTATTCTCAAGTCATGTCAGCATGTTTAGCCAATTTCGTTCCACCGACAGATAGCCAACTATTAGTGTATGTTGATGACATTTTGATTGCCTCTGACACACGAGAAAACTGCATAACTGACACAGTAGCATTATTATGTTTCTTATTTAATAATGGCCACAAAGTGAGTAAAAACAAAGTTCAGTTGTGTAGGGATAAAGTAAAATATTTAGGACATGAATTATCAGCCACAGGGCGTACTATCCTGTCTGACAGGAAGGAAGCGATTTTATATGCTCCGAAACCACAAACTAAAAGACAGATGATGTCATTTCTTGGACTGACTAATTACTGCAGGGCATGGATTCCCTGCTATGCAGAATTGACTAGTCCACTTTCTGATTTGATGTACAAAGATGATATTTCAATGTCAACCGTATTGGAATGGAACAAAGAAGCTGAGGAAGCTTTTGTAAAAGTAAAACAAACGTTAGTGTCATCTACAGTTTTGACACTACCAGATTATAGTAAACCATTTACTCAAACAGTGGATTGTAAAAATAATTTCATGACAAGTGTCTTAGTACAGTCACATGGTACAAAATTACGACCAGTGGCTTACTATTCTTCCAAATTGGATACAGTAGCAAGTGCATTGCCTCACTGCGTGCGAGCTGTAATTGCAGCCTCTATGGCTGTTCAAAGTAGCAGTAATGTTGTTCTATTCCATCAGCTGACATTGAAAGTTCCACATGCAGTTTCTGCACTCCTGTTGCAGACAAACATGAGCTTTTTGTCCCCAGCAAGACATCTTTCGTGCATGTCCTTGCTATTATCACAACCACACCTTACGGTAGAGCGCTGTACAACATTGAATCCATCCACATTGATACCTTTACCTGAGGATGGTGAGCCGCACAATTGTCTTGATGTAGCAACAGTCTGTATGAAAGCACGCCCAGACCTCCAGGACACACCCATCCCAAACAGTACAATTGTGTATGTGGATGGTTCTTCCACTAAAAATGCTTATGGACAAACACAATCTGGATATGCTGTTGTCACAAATTCAGAAGTATTGGATTCTGCTTCATTGCCATCGTCATTTTCAGCACAAGCAGCTGAATTAGTTGCTTTAACTGCAGCTTGCTATCTGTTTAAAGGTACGGCTGTAACAATTTATACAGACAGCCAGTACGCTTTCAGCACAGTGCATGTGTTTGCAAAACTGTGGGAAGAGCGTGGAATGGTGACATCATCTGGAAAGCCGGTGACTCATGCCACTCTCCTAACTGCAGTACTGAAAGCTGTGAAATTGCCTAAACAAATTGCTATATGCAAATGTGCGGCTCACACCAAAGGCTCTGATATAGTTTCACAAGGAAATGATTTTGCTGACAGAGCTGCGAAGGCGGCAGCAGCAGCAGCTTCCTCTATTTTTGTTGTACAGGAAACCACTCCAGATTTGCACTTAGGTCACATACTGCTTGCTGAGATGCAACAGCAGGCACCTGAGAAAGAAAGGCAGATGTGGTTACACAAAGGAGCTACATTCGCAAATGATTTGTACTTATGACCACAAAAGAAACCCATATTGCCAAAAAATATGTTTAAATGGGCAGCTATTATGAGCCATGGCGTGACGCATGTCTCATCAGGGGGTATGATATCGCAATTGCAATCTATTTTTTGTCTTTATGGGTTCGATGCATATGCAAAACAGCATTGTAGAGCATGCATGACATGTGCAAAACACAACTCACAAGGCAATTTGAGACCCCAAAGAGGCAAATTTCCAACACCACAATATCCCTTTCAAGTGATTCATATGGATTATATACAGCTGAGTAAACATGAAGGAAAAGAATTTTGTTTAGTCATAATTGATGCGTTCTCAAAATGGGTAGAATTGTTCCCCACAAAACATGCAGATGCACTTACAGTGGCTAAAGCATTGTGCAAAGACATCATTCCACGATTTGGAATACCAGAAACAGTCTATTCAGATAATGGAGCGCATTTTGTTAATACAATAGTGCAATACGTAGGAGAAGTGCTACAGATTAATCTCAAAAATCATTGTGCTTATCATCCACAAAGTGCCGGATTAGTGGAAAGGATGAATGGAACAGTAAAAAACAGACTTAGAAAGACAATGGAGGAAACAGGCAGACCATGGACACATTGTGTAGATTTGGTAAAAATGTATATAAACATAACTAGTACCATGGGGTTGACACCGTATGAAACATTGTTTGGCAGAAAATACCGATTGCCATATTATGGGCAAATTTGGGATGTACCTGAGGAAGCCAATTTGGCAGATTACATGAGGAAGATGTTAGAAAGACAACGAGGGAGAGTTTCAAACACTGATGATCCCATTTCTCCACAGGATGACCCTAAAGTGGTACCTGGAGACTGGGTGTTGATAAGAAGCATCAAGAGATAACACTGGCATTCACCTAAATGGGAAGGGCCCCATCAAGTACTACTCACAACACCCACAGCCTTGAAAATTGGGGAAAGAAGTACATGGATTCATTTAACTCGCTGTAAGAAAGTCATTTCTGCAGACACAGACAAACAGTAAGAACAGTAGGATAAGACTAGTAATAGTGTGTGAGCTTGGTGTTAAGATCCAGGTTAGACACGAAAGCTAGCAGAAGACATTAAGAAGCCACTGTTCTGAACATAGGTGTGCTGTAGTGTGCAGAAATGGCGAAAGAAAAAAACAAAAAGAACGAGGGTTCCTGGACCCCATGGACAGTCCTTGTTATGCTACTTTTCTTTTTCGGATTGGGCTTATTATTAAAAGCCATAAGCACGGGACATGATAATAAGGATCACATCCGCAGATTGCAGAGACCAAAAAGAAGTAACGAAGACCCCAGTCCGATAACAAATGCCACAGTACATAGGTGTGATAGGAACAATGCGTACCGATTTGGTGTACAAGCCTGCATTCCTAGAAATGCTTCTGTGGTCATCTCTGTACCATATAGTGCTCTTACCCATGGAACATGGGATGGTGACAGAGGGACTAATTACGGAAATAGTTTCTCATGGTATATGACCAATGATCAGCTAGATAAGAGATGGGAAACGTTGGTAGCCGATGAATGGAGTAGATGGACACCAGGATGGGCACAAACCGAGTGGGCTAAGTACCAGAGTCAAATTCTTAAAATGTATCAAACAGATGATAAGCTGTTTATAGTGGTGAATACCACAGAAAAAGGAACCATATTCCCACCTGATATAAAGGGAGACTGTTGGTTGTTCCTCCTTTGGGTATACAAACCAGGAAAAGATCCGTATTTCCATTTTTTCCTCTGTGAAACAGATAGAGTACAGCAACCAATATTGACAGAATTAAGTACGTCAAAGGGGGTGTCCATACAAGCAAAGGGGGTGTCCATACAAGCAAAGGGGGTGTCCATATAAGCAAAGGGGGTGTCCATACAAGGCACAAAAGACATGAAGGCAGATGACTGGTTCCTAGTAACTACAGGAATTAGTGGACAACATAACAATTGGCGTTTAATGGCAGAACAAGCAGGACTAGCTGCAAAGAAGGACTGTGTTGTATGTATGGGACCCAGACCTATATTACAGGTAATACCGGCAGCATTACCCAAAGACTGTCTGCTGACTGTAATGACACAGACATACATTGCAGCAAACAACAATTGTTCTAAGTGGGACAAGATCTATCCATTGACCAAATTGACTAAGATTAAACCTTTATTTTCAAGCAAAGTTGGGCATGCTAACCATACATGTGTAAACTTGACGGGGACAAGTAAGACTTTGGGTAGCTTAAACCACACTGCCTGGTGTAAGGATGTGGTCCATAGTACTCCCACATTCAAACCTGTCAGTAGGAGTGACGTATGGTGGTGGTGTGGCGATAACAGAATTTTTGACAGACTGCCAAGAAATGTGTCAGGTTATTGTGCATTTATATCATTATTGTTACCAGTTAAAGCCATGCCCATGACACCTGAAGAAGTCATGACATATACAGCCTCTCTCATTCCTGAAGACTGGCAGAAAGGCATAGTCAGACATAGAGTAAAACGAGATTGGAAAGGAGTGGGAGATCCAACATATATTGATGCGATAGGAGTCCCCAGAGGAGTGCCTGACGAGTATAAACTGGCTGATCAGATAGCAGCTGGATTCGAATCCTCCATCTGTTGGTGGTGTTCAATTAATAAGAACGTGGACAGAATAAACTACATCCACTACAATGTACAGAAATTAGGAAATTGGACTGAGGAAGGGTTTAAGGCTGTCCATTCGCAGTTAGAAGCCACGTCCCTTATGGCCTTCCAGAACCGTATTGCTCTGGATATGTTGTTGGCAGAGAAAGGAGGTGTTTGTGCCATGTTCGGAGAACAATGCTGCACATTCATTCCCAACAACACAGCTGCAGATGGCAGCCTCACTCAAGCCATCGACGGGCTGAGGACGTTGAACAGGAAGATGAAAGAGCACAGTGGAGTAAACACCGAAGGCTGGGATTGGTGGCTGGAAGGGATGGGAAAATGGAGGTCTTTGATTTCTTCACTATTAGTGTCTATAGCAGTATTTGCTGCGATTCTAACATTGTGTGGATGTTGTTGTATTCCATGTCTTCGAGGCCTTGTAAATAGAATGATAACCACAGCAATAGGTCCAGGACCAGGAGGGGGACCAGCTTCATATCCACTCCTGGGGCAAAACGACGACGAAGAGGAAGAGGGCTCTCATGACCTGTACCCAGACCAATGGAAGTATGATGACCCAGACACCGATGATGATGACAATGATGACATAACCTCTGGGGTGTAAGCCTGTAGAACATACCATGATGAACCTCTTAGTGAAAATCTCAAAAGAAGTGCTAAGCTAGGTGATGCCTACTATATGTTTAACAAGCGATAACAGGAGGGAAATGTTAAAGATTTTATATATATTTTTTTTTTTTTATCACTGTTAAACATTTGTACCTTTGTCTTTGTTCTGTTATTGTGCTGTTATGCACCTGTCTTAAAAGTAACCCTGAGAATGTACTTGTTATTCAACTTTGTTTTAGCATGCTGGGGTCAGTCTGAACTGGGAGTAAAGAACTGGAGGTTGTTTTGACCGTTGTGAATTTATGGCCTTGTATATGTGATGCTTAGTATAAAGAACAGGACACTCCAGGCAGATGCAGAACAGATGATAAGTGCAACAGACGAACGGGATGTGCTGACCTCCATTGATAAGATTAAAGAAACTGTTTTTCCACGCAGATGCACTTATTGACGTATGTGTTTATGTTACGGGAAGAAACTTGTCTTGCGTTGTTCCCCCCACCCTTAGGACAAGTTTTATGATGTGGTTAGGGCTTCTCCAATAAAAAGAGCAGGAGCGCAGGCCAGACTTTAGTGTAGCTTTGGTGTACAGCCTGACTGCACTCCTCGCGAGATAAATTTGACTTTCTGTCTCACTGGTGGTTCTTGACTCTGTTTGTCTTGTTAAAGGTTTTAAGAATGTTTGGAGGAGAAAATACCCAACACCCACAACCACAAGACCTATGTCCTCCCCATGAATCTGATATGGATGAGGACCAGGAAAGAGAGTCTGAAGAGGAGATCAATCCACAAGACTCAGAAGAGGATGACCCGCTATCCGTGGTAGGAGAAAGAGAAGTCTTACGCCCAGAACTACGAACTGGACGCTACAGAGGACGAAAGAAAGAAGTTGGTGTGTATAATGTGCGTGTAGCCTCTGAGAGAATTGCAAGAGATGTCAGAGTCAACCCAGTGGAGACCCGAGATAAGCGACAAACCTATGCTCCAGAAGTTGGACAAACTGGGTATGACATCCCAGAAGAGTGGATAGAGCGACAAGATGAAAAGAAAACTCTCGAGGTAACAGCTACTGTTGGAGAGTGGGCTAATATACTAATGTGGCTTTCTATCCTACAATAACTGCCTGTAAAGAGTTAACAAATAACTTCAGAGTCGCCTATTTAGGCGTTGCCCATGATGTGATGTTGAGAAAACTAAAAACAGCAGCTTTACGCTGGTCACGGCAAGTGTTGAGAGAAACCAATGAAGAAAATCTGGATGATGAGTGAGAAACAATTCCACCATCGTCAGGATTACAAGCGAGCCTCCCAAATCAGAACTTTCTGGCTGGATCTAGAGAGCAAAGTCTGCCAGCAATTCAAGCTGAAATTCAAGCAGACGGCAGGGAATTCCGTGAATTCAAGAAATTAAAGATGTTGGTGAGAGAGAAAGAACCAAATGAAGACCTAAAGGACTATTTGAAAGAAGTGTGGCCCCTTATTGACAGAGCTTCGAACAGTGAAGAGGGTAAATCTATGTGGCTAGCCCAAGTTACCAGTCAACCCATCAGTCGGGGTGAACCAGCACGAAACCATTATGCCAGGTTAGTGTTGGAAGATCCTAACGATGAAGATTCTCATATTGCTTGAGCTAAAGCTGGACTAGACAAAGGTCAAACATTGGTTCAAGTTTGGCATGGGCTGAAACAGACGATTTTGCCACAACGCTATGTTAGGGCACTGAGAGAGGTCACTAAAGGAAGAAGAGGGGAGATAACTTTTGTAAAAATGCCCATAGACGGCACTACAGTCCCACAAATGGATGCGGTGGTAAAGAGCTGGGATCTGGAGCAGCAGTTCTATGAGGAAAAGAGGAAGAAGGAGAGCACCCCGAAATCAGGACAAAAACCGGGGGGAGTGGAGAAAAGAAATTCAGTGCCTAAACCACCATCTCCTCAGTCACATCAAACACCACAGAGGAATAATCAAAGACCTCCAGCTGGACAATGGAGCTCTCGGCCGAGGGGTCCACCACCTCCACCACCACAATCGCGACCTACACCTACACCTCGTAGTGGTGGCTATCTCACTAAAGAGGAGTACGACAAATTAACTCCAGAACAAAGAAAAACCCTCCAGGAAGTCCGCCAGGCTACAGCGGCGGCTGGAGGGCAAAAGAAGTAATGGCTTCGGAGGAGCGGGTCACGCTAGACCATGCCTACTGGGAAGGGGACGATATCTACACTGATGTGGATGGAGAACCGTACCTGGTGGACACGGGAGCAGAGGTGTCCATGACCCGTAGAAACCTCGTTACCATAGGATACCTATTGATCCAGTATGCAAATGGGGCAACAGAGAGAACACCATTTGGATTATGGAAGGGGATAGTTTGGTTAAAAGGCCCCTTTAATTTGATATCAGTCAGGGATTTGAAAGAATTGCACTGGCCCAAAAGACTTCAAACTCTAATAAGACGACGAGTGAAAAAATTACAAGCAAGAGTTGTACGAATGGGTATAACTCCAATTGGAAAGAGTCCGGTAAGCTGGTACAAAGAAGTGGATGTACCGGCTGTCACAGAAGAAAAAAATTGAAGAAAGTGATTTCTCTGAAGCAGGGAAAGAAAAATTGAGGGAAATTATCTCCGAAGCTAATGTAGCACGATTTAAAAATGATTGTGGAGATTTGGGGACTAAGCACATTCATGTCATCGAAGGAGGAGTACATCCACCGGTGCGACAATATCCCTTGAACCCTGGAGCGGTTGAGGAAATGGATAAAATAGTAAAAGAATTGGAAGCTTTGGGGATCATTCGAGTGGAATTAAATCCGATCACTAACAGCCCCATCCAAGCAGTTAAGAAGCCAGAGTCGGCAGGAGGAGGCTGGAGACCTGTAATCAACTTCAAGGCTCTCAATCGATGAACAATAGCCAATAGAGCAAGTTTGATAAATCCCCAAGGAGCACTGAAAACTCTCCAAGTTAAGAAATATAAATCATGCATTGATCTGGCAAATGGATTCTTTTCCCTGCGATTAGCAAAACAGTCACAAGGGAAAACCGCATTCACACATAAGGGGAAAAGTTATGTGTGGCAACGACTCCCGCAGGGATACAGAAATTCACCAAATGTGTTTCAAGCAGCAGTAATGGAAATATTGAAAGATGTGGGAGTAACAGTCTACATTGATGATGTGTTTATCGCAGATGATGATGAAAATGAACACCTAATGCGGCTGCAAAAGGTGATACAGAAGCTCACAGAAGCTGGATTAAAACTCAACCTGAAGAAATGTCAGTTTGGACAATTCAAGGTTAACTATTTGGGATTCCAGGTATCATCAGACTTGGGACTCTCAGAAGGATACCGAGAAAAATTGAGTCAGATTAAACCACCTCAATCTGAGAATGACCTACAGAAAATATTGGGACTGTGTAACTATGTGAGAGATCACGTCCCACACTATCAGAAATACGCAAAGCCCCTTTATGCTCGTCTCAAGAAGAAACCTGATGGACAAGAGCAAAAGCAATGGATTTGGACAGCTACAGATCAGGATTGCTTGGAAAAGCTGAAGAAAGCCATTCAAGACGCAGTTAGGCTGGAGCCGCGTAGTCTGACTACTCGTCTGTTAGCCGAAATAAGCTGTGGAGAAGAGGATTCGGTGGTAAAAGTGAGCAATGAAGGAGGGGGTATGGTAACATTGTGGAGCTATACTCTGTCTTCGATTGAGAGAAAATATCCACCGGAAGAAAAAGAACTGGCAGTCCTGGCTAGATATTGGAGTGCGTTAAAAGAACTTGACAAGGACAGGGGATAAAAGTTATCACTCAAGGCCAAGTCCACCGGTTCCTAAGAAAAGGAACAATTGAGAGTACTAAAGCCACAAATGCCAGATGGGGAAGGTGGGAGGACATCCTGCTAGACCCTGAGCTGGAAATTGGGCCAAACCAGTCAGCGACAAAAAAGTTACCGAAGGAGAGGCAACTCCCTATGGAGCCATATGACTGGACTATGTACACTGATGGATCAAAGAAAGGTACAGACAATATAGCTTATTGGGGCTATATTCTGAAGTATCAAGATAAGGAGAAATATCGTCGAAAAGGTCAAACGCCAGGGAGTGCCCAAGCTGGAGAAGTTACAGCAATACTGGAAGGACTCTTGGAGTTAAACAAGAGGAAAGTAAAAAGGGCTAAAGTGGTTACAGACAGTTATTACTGCGCACAAGCCCTGAAAGAGGACTTATCCATTTGGGAAGAAAATGGATTCGAGGGAGCTAAGGGGAAGCCTGTAGCTCATATGGATTTGTGGAGGAAAATAGCCGAGTTGAGGCTAACAATGGACTTAGATGTGGTACATCAGAAAGCCCATGTAAAAGAAGGAGCACATTGGAGCGGGAACGAAGAAGTGGACCGCTATGTGCAGCTGAGAAAAGTCGTCGTTGTCGGGATCGAGAAGTGGGAACAGACACCCAAGGGAAGGGTAGTTCCAAAAGAGTCCGTGAAAGAAGTGGTGCTGGCTGTACATGAAGCGCTTGGCCATGCAGGCACCATTCCTACACGGAAGGAGCTGGAGAAGCTGCAACTTTGGATTCCGAGAAACCAGGTCTGCCGAGTTCTCAAAGACTGTGAAGTATGTGGTCGATACAATGCAGGACGACGAGGACAAAGGGTGGATGGTTTCACCATAAAGAGTACTGTTCCATGGGGATCAGTATGCATGGATGTTGCCGGGCCCATGGGGGTGACCGGTAAGAAAGGAGAAAAGTATCTGTTGGTGCTTGTGGACTCTATGTCAGGCTATGTGATTGTTAAGCCTGTGAGAAAAGCTAATGGCAGCAGTGTGATCAGCATGTTGGATCAAGTGTGTTCAAATCTGGGGATACCTAAGGAGCTGAGAACGGACAATGGAACACATTTCCGTAACGCTCAGGTCGACCAGTGGTGCCAGAAAAATGGAGTAATGAGAATTTACTCACCCCCATACACTCCACAAGCAAATGGAGTTGTGGAAAGGGCCATTGGACTGGTGAAAAACTGGATTGGAAAAAATGCTAACACGAAGGAATGGAGTACTAAGGCCCTGGAAATTGGACAGGCCCTGAATGACCACCAACGTGCCGGCAGGCCCACCCCTTCGCAAGAACTGAACCAACGCCCATTTTCGACACCGGAAGTGGGGCGGGGTCAGATTGAAAGGGACAGAGAACCAGAACCAAAGATCCCATTCAAGGTTGGACAGAAGGTGTGGGTGAGAGCTCGGGATCACCCAACAAACACTGCTGTTAAACCTAAGTATGAGACCACAGATACAATAGTGAAGATACTGGATAGTAACACAGTAGAGTTGAAGAGGAAAGGAATCCAAGGAGTGGAGCAGCTGAAACCAACTCCTAACTAGACGAAACCAGGAGCTAAATATGGCCAAAAACACCCAAGAACCTCCACCCTTCGTCAGAATGGCCACTGTCAATGGGGTGGTTGCCTTAAGAAGAACAAGAGAAGGCCTCTGGGCAGGCAGAGCCCTGAGGATACTATCTCATGCAAAGAAAGGATTTTTATCCAATGAAAAGGAGTTATTACAATGGAAAAAAGTTGAGAATCACTGTGTGGTTTGCCGTGGAGAAGTACAGCTGACGGTCCAATGGTCGGGACCAGGAGTTAGAAAACCCCAATTCCAAATGGGGCAAAATATGAATTCAAGCAATTACTTCACAAGCCGGTGAAGGTTTTGGATGCACTTGTATGTGGGTTATGCCGACTAACCCACTTGCCAAGAATGGTCTTTTACACCCAGTGGGACTTACGTGGAGACAATGTGGATATGCAGGTGTGTTCATGCTATTGGAATGGACGTGAGATCGAGTATTGCCTGGTGTGTAAAGCAAGAACTCATATGGGAAGACTACTGCATGTGGCAAAAGCAGAAGGATGGCAAGTGAGAAGGTTTTTAGACCCTCTGAGGACCTTTCACACCGATGAAACCTGTTGGGCTAATCCTGCAGCGACAACTGCACTTGATCAAGCTGAGGGGAATCAAGGCGGCGGTGACGTGAGTCCAACGGCCCCAAGTGTCTATCTGATGTTGGATACAACTAGAGCAGGAGGAAGTGATCAAGCTGCAGGAAGTAGTGAACGAAAGCCGTCTTTGTTGCATGAAGCTATACAGCAAAGTTGGTCCCAGGGTCCAGAGTATGGGCAAACCAATGATCCTCCAATAGACGCAATGCAAATTCCACTGGTGTTCAGAGTGTATAGAGATCCGGAGCGACCCGGATACACAGACATGATGGAAGGACTGACTGATGATCAACAGCAAAAAGCCCAAGAAGAAGGATGGATTGGCCCTTGGGAATTGACAACTTGGGCAAAATTGATAGAAGAAGTTCTAAAAAATCCAGAGGTTTTACTGGAAGATGCAGAAGAGGTGCCACAAGAAAAAGGGGGCAGAGAAACCCTTATGTATTATTTTACCACTGGATTAGACGCCTGGGGAAATAAAGCAGCAAAACCAAAGAAGAAGTCAGCCGAGTACCACGTGACACCTGAAGAATGGGTGAGGAAGAGGAGGATACAATCTAGAGGGGGAGTGGCTAGCCGAGCGGACACTCCTAGTAGGCCGGACCAAACAATTAGGGTGCAGCTCACAGTGCTGATGGTGTTGGTTCCCTATGTGGGGGTTTATTCTGTCGGAGCACACATTGAACTCCTGGAGGAACAGCAGCAGTCAGACCAAACGACTCAAGGTGAGGAAAAATCAAGGAAGTCTCAGAATCGCTGGATGTTTCCCTCCATTTTCCGCGGGACAAGGAAGAAGTAAAAAGAAGCGGCTGGTTGCAAAATGTCGCAAGGACCAAGTGTAAATAGAATACCCATTATTAATAATTGAGGAAGATTTGGACCCTACATACAACATGTCCTCGGTGCTGAGAAACTATACTTAAATTGGCCAGAAAAAGACTTTGCAGAAGAGAACTGGGAACTAGCATCTAAAGGATATTTTGTCTCAAGTTATGAATATAAAAGAGATGCTGAATTAACAGAGACAACAGGACAAAGAATACTTTCTGACCGAGTGCTGAGCGATGCAAGTCTGCGGTATTGGTACATGAACGGACGCCGAAAAATGTCCCAACTGATTCCAAGTTGTCCAGATACATACCCATGGATATTAAATGTGGTTTACCTACAATTCAAAGACCTAAGATTCACAGTGAGATGGGGGATTAATTATGTTGAGCCACTCCAAGGAATCTACGTTGAAATATACCTTAACCAGTGCTTGATCTGGATGACAAGCCCCAACATGAAACGTCAATTGAACAGACGACTGCAAGACCCAAGATATCCCGTATTAGATAACCAGACATTAAATTTGAGAATTGTTGAACAACCTCTGGACTGTATGGGCCTCCTACCCCCAACCGTACCACCAATTTTTGAAAACCAACACTTCATCTTCCTCTACAAAAGAGGGGTCTGGAACTGTAGTCAGGCAATGAAGATTCAGCTTCAAATTGAGCCTAAGGATCAAGAAGACAAGCCTATAGTTCCCCTTTATCTGGCCCTATCACAATCCAGGTATTCTGGATACTGGTTTTGGCAGCATTGGCAAGAACTATGGGACTATGTACCCCCAAATCAAGTACAGAGGATCCCTGAGGGACCCCTCCCTAAACCTGATAGAGTGATTGTTACGATGTGGAAATGGGCGTGGAAAGGAATGGATTCAGAACTTAAGCACCCATCTCCCATCTACACTCATCTCTTTAAGAGACAACGACTGTTCCCTATGGTGGTGTATCTTGGCAGGAAAAGAAGGAGACCGATGGCGGAGTAACAACTCACTCTGAATCATGCTGCGGACCTTCAAATTGGATGAAAATAATGTAAATAGTCTACGCTCCGGGCCGAGAGGACTTACACCATATTTGGAATTACCCTACAAGAAAATATGTTTAAGCTGGCCGCAAAAGGATTACAAAGAAAAAGGATGGTTGTTGGGAACAGGAGGATACTTTGTAGATAATGACTCATATAGCAGAACTGCTGACCTTACAGCGCCTGGAATATACACTCATCTGGAAGCTATCGTGGAAAAAGTTGGACAACATTGGAATTGCCCCGGGGTCGGATGGAAGTTTTACCCAATACCCCGATGTCCAACCTTATACCCCTGCATCTTAAACGTGGTGTATATACAAAAAAGGGGCTACAGATTTAAAATAAGATGGGGACCTAATTATGTTGATCCATTACAAGGAATGTATGTGGATATTTGGCTCGGATCTTTCCAGATTTGGACCAGTAGTCCCTACATGTTTAAAAGACTTGAACTAAAAGGGGCACTTTCAACTTTTTATTTGATTGAGAACCAAACTTTGCCAATATATACGACAGTACAATATCTTGACATCGAAAAAGGTGGAAGTGTTCCGCCTATTAGAAGTGGATGGCGAACCAGAGTACTAGTGGGGCTTTGGAAACCCCCAAAGGCTATTCTGATACGACTTGGCATAAAGTCGGGAAGATGATTATTTCGAAGATCAACTCCTCTGTACTCTGTGATGGCACAGTATGTCTACAATGGAGCGGCATATTGGAACGCCTATGAAGACATCTTGCATCTACGTAGAGAATTTAACCCTGCATCTTCACAGTGTTCCAGTACGCAACAACTAAAACTTTTCAACAGACATGTTGGGGAGTTGAATCAAGAAACACCTACATGATATGGGACCAGAATTCTACAGAGAAATGGGCAAAGATGAAGAACCTAACTCAGCACATGCAAAAGAACAAGTGGCTGCAATACTTGAACGACAGTGGGGAATTTCCAACCGTCACTACCAATTACAACTTGACCACCGGAGCAGAGATCCTTCAAAACCTACAAGTGAGGGAGAAAGAGATTATCGTGGCGACCATCTTACGGTTAAAGCAAAAAGAGCGGAGAGAAGTAGGCTGCACTTGGATAAGACCTGAACCTGGCGAGCCAGCCTGGTATTGCTCATGGGGATGCAGAGTACTACTGGGCTATCGAGCAGGATATTGGGAGAAAGAAGCTGTTTTTCCAGCATTACCAAGACATGATGTTTGCAGAATGATAATGCCTACCTGGAAACATTGGGGAAATTACAACCTCACCTGTGACAACACCCGCAGCAGAGTGCCAAAAGTGGATACTATATCTACAATAATCCCTCCGTTGAACAACGCTACCGACATGGGGACAGGAATACCAACCGTCATCTCACCAGAAGGATTGGTGGGATCCACAAAGATATCACCAACACAGAAAGGAACTAAATTACTCCCTGCATCACCAACACAAGATACCCAGCAAGTATTAGAACCAAAAGTTAAAAGTATTGATAATGAGGCTAGAAATAGATGGAAGAAGCTTAATGATTATTGTGTAAAAGAAAAAATAGCAAAATTAGATAGATGTTATTGGAATCGACCTATTGGATGTAAATCTCAAAATTACATGGTGCTTACACCAGTTACTGATTTGATAGACAGGATTATTTGGAGACAAATACAAGAGGCAAAATATACTCAACAAAAATATAAACGCAACACTTTTGGTTTTGCTCCCATTTTGTATGAGATAACAGTTTGATGACAGTTTGTGCAGAAATTCTTTGGGTATGCAAACCGATTGTTTCAGCAGCTGTCCGAGTGGTTGGTCTCAGATGACCTTGGAGGTGAACATGCTGGATGTGGAGGTCCTGGGCTGGTGTGGTTACACGTGGTCTGCGGTTGTGAGGCTGGTTGGATGTACTGCCAAATTCTCTGAAACGCCTTTGGAGACGGCTTATGGTAGAGAAATGAACATTCAATACACGAGCAACAGCTCTGGTTGACATTCTGCTGTCAGCATGCCAATTGCACGCTCCCTCAAATCTTGCGACATCTGTGGCATTGTGCTGTGTGATAAAACTGCACCTTTCAGAGTGGCCTTTTATTGTGGGCAGTCTAAGGCACACCTGTGCACTAATCACGGTGTCTAATCAGCATCTTGATATGGCACACCTGTGAGGTGGGATGGATTATCTCAGCAAAGGAGAAGTGCTCACTATCACAGATTTAGACTGGTTTGTGAACAATATTTGAGGGAAATGGCGATATTGTGTATGTGGAAAAAGTTTTAGATCTTTGAGTTCATCTCATACAAAATGGGAGCAAAACCAAAAGTGTTGCATTTATATTTTTGTTGAGTGTATGATGATTGGCTTAACGACACCTTTCCGTGGGTCTGGAGCGTTTCACTGAGACATTTTGAGGGGAATTTTCCAAAGGGATACATGTGGACTGGGCAGAGTTTGTAAGGTCCACATAAAGCAAAATTCTACGTGCAAAAACTACCAAAACCTGATGAGCTAAGGTCAGTACCTCAGGATGATTTTAGCAAAATTGATAAATGCGTGGCACATAAAATCTATGTAAGCTTACATGAGACAGAATACCATAGTAGTTTGGCTGAAGGTTCTGATAAATTCCCCCGATGTCCCATAGACCAAATTAAGACAGAGAATTGGCTAAGATGGGTATATAACTGTACAAAGTTGTTACAGATTCCAACCATTAAGGGGACCCTTCAAGCATGGCAGGAAGGACTTAAGCGTAGTAAGGACGTCACCTGGTGGGGAATGGAGAGATTTGAAATTGAAGATTGGGTATTCCCCTGTTTAGATCAAAGTAATAATTATTGGGTTAAATATCAATACATCGCCACAGTCTACTCCAGAGATAGAGCTACTTGGTCTAGTCTACTCTGGAGACCAAATCCTTATGTTACGCCACGGCCATGGAAAATTATTTGTAATAAGCTTAACACTACATGCACAATAAGCCTTGCCCGTCAAAATTGTAGAAATGTTCCTGGCTGGGAGGGATATTGTGATGCTTACTATGACGGCGAGTACGACACTTATGGCCATCAAACAGTTTGGGAGAAGAACGGTGCTGGCGAATGGATAAGAGCTTTTCCACCTAACGTTGGATGTGCCAAGGCTGTCCTGGGACATGGAATGTCGAAAAGGAGGCAGATCCTAGGCCACATAGTGCCATTTGTTGGAGATGCACTGATAATGCTTGAAGAAGGATATGCTTTCAAGAAAAGTCTGTGTGAAGGACAAGAAATTGTCGGTTACGAATGGTTGGGACCCAATCGGATTTACAATAATGGTACATGTGAATCGCCTGCAGAACATTGGATAAGCTGTGGAAAAGGAAGAAGTCGGCATGAATGTTCTTGGTGGGAAAGAACGCAAATAATCGCTGGAGGAGTTATCACCACTTTTGCTGCAGAGACCGGAGAAGTTATCAAAGAAGGTCTCGAAGTAGTGACTGGTTGGATTGGACATTTATTTGGATATCTTTGGCCCTATCTGTTAATCATAATAGGATTAATTATTGCTGCAGTAATTGGATATGTTTTGATAAAAGGAAGTTTCGCAGCCGCCCTGCGCTTGTGTGGGAGGAGCACACAAAGCAGTGAAATGGAGCCCCTCCTCCGTTAGGGGAGGAGCAATGGAGCCTACAAAGCTCGACGCCGAGACACGCCCTGTTCATTCTGCCTTGGGGGAGTGAAGGAAGAAGAAGCATCTACATAACAGCATACCAACTTAAGGAGATAAGTAAAGAGAATAAGAGAGCACAATGTCCAACAATACTGGCGGCATAAATGACACCATCTTCAAAGTAAGTAGAGTGGAGTTTATTGCACTACTGTTAATATGGCTGCTATACTGCTGTGTCGGCCGTTGGGACTTACGACAACCACTGCGAATAGTAACGCTACTACATGGATGTGTCAGATTGGCGATCATCAATCTGCACTACGGTCAGAGTGACTTAGGGTTGTCTTTATTCATCACCCACGTCCTCGGTCGCTTTAATCTCCAGTTTGACTGTTGGGGAATATGGCAGTACACATCGATTACAATTTGGATGGTGATAGATATGACAGCAATCTTTTACGCCCCGGCAGTAATAGCTGACATAGCTGTGTGTGAAGCTGTGATGGCCCTGACCCTATTGGCGTACATAGCTACGTTAACTGGAGCTGTACAACGCAAGAAACCCTGGCTCTACAAACTTGGACTTATAATTTGGGCCTTAGGATGAGGAATATTATCATCCTTATACTGGCTGTCCATGGTTAGTCAACTACTCCTGCTGTTATGGTTTACGATCTATGATGCTTGCTTCCCGCGTACAGCTTCTCCAGCTACAGCGGGAATGGTAACGTCATCACCGTCCCACTCTCCTACGGTGATCATGAGGCAGCTCTGGCGTGCATCTGAATAATCCCGACGAACTCTTTTGCTTGCTTGCAATATAATAGTTAAAAGACTAATGTTTGCTCTTACACTATAGGGGGATATAAGATGTATTCATTGTCAAGCCACCCTGGAACAAGCGATCTACTTCTGGGAGCTAACACCGACTCTGTGGTGCCCGATGTGTTATCAATCAATCAATCAATTTTTTTATAAAGCGCCAAATCACAACAAACAGTTGCCCCAAGGCGCTTTATATTGTAAGGCAAGGCCATACAATAATGATGTAAAACCCCAACGGTCAAGACGACCCCCTGTGAGCAAGCACTTGGCTACAGTGGGAAGGAAAAACTCCCTTTTAACAGGAAGAAACCTCCAGCAGAACCAGGCTCAGGGAGGGGCAGTCTTCTGCTGGGACTGGTTGGGGCTGAGGGAGAGAACCAGGAAAAAGACATGCTGTGGAGGGGAGCAGAGATCGATCACTAATGATTAAATGCAGAGTGGTGCATACAGAGCAAAAAGAGAAAGAAACAGTGCATCATGGGAACCCCCCAGCAGTCTACGTCTATAGCAGCATAACTAAGGGATGGTTCAGGGTCACCTGATCCAGCCCTAACTATAAGCTTTAGCAAAAAGGAAAGTTTTAAGCCTAATCTTAAAAGTAGAGGGTGTCTGTCTCCCTGATCTGAATTGGGAGCTGGTTCCACAGGAGAGGAGCCTGAAAGCTGAAGGCTCTGCCTCCCATTCTACTCTTACAAGTTATAGCAACAACTTCGCTGTTCAAGTGGCACGAGGAATAATGGGACAGAAGGATACATCTTTTGTGCCCCAGGTACCAACAGCAACATACCTGAAAATTGAGGCTGAGGCAACCGTGATTTGGCATTCTCTTTTGGTTGATCAAATACGAGCTGACACTATAGTGTCTTCAGAAGGATATACGTATTGCCCCGTGTTTTCCAAAATGTGGATGTACCCTACAGGAATAAGATTCTCCACAGCTCATCTTGCCGATGGCCGGATCGTGGTCATTGGTCCTTCATTACCACCAGCTCCACGTTCATCTCCACAGCACACTGTGGAGATTGGAGTGCAGACCGAGGATATGAACTGGTGTTTGGAGGCCCTCACGCAGGTGTTCCTGGACGAACACCTTCAACAGCCTGAGCCTGAGGATATTCACACTGAAGCTTCACCTCAACCGAAGGATACATCACAACGACCACCTACACCAGTTACACCGTGTTATACACCTGTGACCCCCGCTTCACCATGCGTACCATCGTTCCCTGACGGATTATCATCTCAGGAATATGAGGCGACACCATCTCCATCGGAATTACCATCACAAGCATCGCAACTGGAGGAGCAGCCTTCTGACGGCGACAGCAATCTACAGATGGGCGGAGAGGAGTACGTGGTGCTGGATGAGTGTCGCTCAACTCCAGCTCCTCCTGTTCTGTCACCGATGGTGGATGAGAAAGAAGTGCTCACCCTTCACCCTGTCGACGACGACAGGGATGTTTTTATGGAAGTATAAGGAGATCGGTAGAGCTTCAAGTCATGGAGGGGGTGTCAAGAAAGATGACTTTAAGCTTGCTTTCAGCTTGTTTTCATCTTGGAATATAATACGTGCCATTGGATTAATACACACGTTGTTGGAATAAACTGAACAGTGTTTGGTACTTTCCTGGAGTAAGTGAGGTCATACCGGACTTTTCCATTGCAGATGGGGAGGCCCATGGAATGAACTCAGTGGTGAAAACGATGGAATATGTCTAAGATGATTCTAAAATGACAAAGTATGATTAAATGAACTATTAATGTAATAAAAAGTAAAAGTTGATTAGAAAAAGTATGTGACAAATAAGTAAAATGAATGATTATATGAGTTGTTTTTCATGCAGTCAGAAGAAAGAGGAAAGAGTTGTTTTTCATAAAGGGTGCAGTTACAGAGAAAAGAGGAACTGAAAGAAGTTGTTTTTCATTGCAGTCAGGAGAAAGAGGAACTTAAGAAGTTGTTTTTAGTGCAGAGGCAGAGAAAAAAGAAGAAGTTAGTGATGTCGCAAGTGAGGCCAGAAGAGCTGATGATAAAAACAACTGAAAATAATTAAGACATGATAGAATATGAAATGAATAATAAGGAATGAAAATGTTTGTATATGATCATATGAATTGTTTTTATGTGAAAGAGAGTTGTAATGAAATGATTGAATATGATTGATGTGATTCTAAAAGACATGATTTAAAAGGAATGAATTCTCAGAAAAGCTGACGTGTTAACAGAAAAGAGGAACTGGAGCTAGTTACTGGCAGCCGAGACATAAGTTACAAGAAATGAGTTCTCCAGATGGCTTCCAGTAAAAGGAAGGAGTAGGGGGGAGGTTTTGAGTCACCATCATCCCCATGGTAACCAAGATCAACTCAACAACAACAAGAGTTTTCGTATAAAAACTGTACAACAACAGGAAACTGGGTTATTCTTCCAGGGAGAGGTGCTGTTGTCACTTCTCCCCTGCTACGAGGAGATCACAAGACCTGACCATCTTGTGAGCTGCAATTGGAATCGAGAAGTGAGAGGATTGGAGACATAAGAGATTATTTGAGAGAGTTTTCAACTCCCACTCAGGCCGTCCAGTCACGGAGTAGCAGAGCATTGGAGAATAATCACTGGCCTTAAAGTCTGAGTGGGGAAGTTTCAACGTTTTCTCTCTCATGGAACATTACATCGTACCAGAATGGATTAGATCAACTTTTGGTTGATTGAAGAAGGAATAACCTCTTATGTGGATTTATTTCCTGAAGGATATAAGCTCTTATGTGGATTATTTCCTGAAGGATTACAACATCACAAGGATCGTGGTCAGCTAACAACTAAAAGCTGATGAAGAGGAGACCAAGTTCATCGAACTGGGGATTTTAACATCAAAAACCTCCTTCCCTCACTCCTAGAAAAATTGTTAAGGAGTTACTCCAGTCCAGTCAGAGTAAGATCAGACAGCATTATTGAATCAGAAACAAAAATCTCTGCCAATTATTATTCTGATTATATTTGAATTACTGTTGTGAAATTATCATCATATAACCGATTTTGATTATGTTGTCAGCACTTGCAAAACCTGCAATACATTTCCAAGCATGCAGTTAAAGTGTTAAGGCTCGGACATTGGATTTATTGATTCTTCTTAAGGTGTAAAAGTTAATGTTTTTTGGGTGTATACCATCAAAAAGTGCTCTAAAAGGTTAGTCTGGTTTTTAATGAAATTAATGCATCCTGGGGACTCGCTGTACGAGTCACTGAATTTAAAATCTAGCAACATTCCAAGAGCCCTGATCCATAAGAGGAGAGCTGCCGTTAACGGGCGTGGCCGGCTCGTATCCTGGTTCCAGAAGAAGGCTATTCGACCGGGGTGCGAGATCAGCGTCAGCGGGGTGGACGTCCGGATGGAGGCAGTGAGCGGCTAGACGAATCTCCTCGCCACCAGCTTGAACAGCCTTTGTGCAGCCCTGCCGGGTAATACCCGCGGAGACACGAAGGTCGGACCCCAGAGACGGAGAGCTGGTTTTTATATAAAACGGGATCTGACAACGCGCACACACACACACACACACACACACAGGTGCACCACGTGCAGTACACCGAGCGTGGAACCACACGACTGATCCGCTGATGAGAATCCAAAAGAAAAAGTGCACTCTGTGTAGGAGTCTCAACCATGTCCTAGTCTGCCACGTGTCTACATGCCCAGGACAACTGCAGGTCCATACGTATTTGGACACTGACACTTTTATAATGCAATGCAGTTAAAATGAAAGAATGCAGGTGACCTTGTAAAGCCAGCTTCCAGCAAATATCACATGATCCATTTAGCAATTAGACACATTCCAACAATTTTCAAAGCCCATAGGTCAATGGACAAACTCCTTACACTTCATACAAATCACATACAGAATAACAAAGTAACAGGGACTTCATACACACAGTAACAAAGAATCAGGGACTTCATACACACAGTAACAAAGTATCAGGGACTTCATACACACAGTACCAAAGTATCAGGGACTTCAGATACACAGTACCAAAGGATCAGGGACTTCATACACACAGTAACAAAGAATCAGGGACTTCATACACACAGTAACAAAGTATCAAGGACTTCAGATACACAGTAACAAAGTATCAGGGACTTCAGATACACAGTAACAAAGAATCAGCGACTTCATACACACAGTAACAAAGGATCAGGGACTTCATACACACAGAAACAAAGAATCAGGGACTTCATACACACAGTAACAAAGAATCAGGGACATTATTGTGTGATGAAGTCCCTGATAAAGGATCAGAGACTTCATACACACAGCAATAAAGGATCAGGGAATTGAAACATAGCAATAAAAGATCAGGGACTTCATACACACAGGAATAAAGGATCAGGGACTTGAAACATAGCAATCAAAGATCAGGGACTTCATACACATAGCAATAAAAGATCAGGGGCTTCATACACACAGCAATAAAAGATCGGAGTTGAAACACAGTAATAAAGGATGAGGGACTTCAGACACACAGCAATAAAGGATCAGGAATTTCATACACACAGTAATAAAAGATCAGGGACTTCAGACACACAGTAATAAAGGATCAGGGACTTCAGACACACGGTAAAAAATGATCAGGGACTTCAGACACGGTAAAAAATGATCAGGGACTTCAGACACATGGTAATAAATGATCAGGGACTTCAGACACACGGTAATAAATGATCAGGGACTTCAGACACACGGTAATAAATGATCAGGGACTTCAGACACACGGTAATAAAGGATCAGGGAATTCAGACACACGGTAATAAAGGATCAGGGACTTCAGACACACGGTAATAAAGGATCAGGGACTTCAGACACACGGTAATAAAGGATCGGGGACTTCAGACGCACGGTAATAAAGGCTCGGGACTTCATACACAGTAATAAAAGGTCGGGGACTTCATACACACAGCAATAAAAGGTCAGGGACTTCATACACACAGTAACAAAGGATCAGGGACTTCATACACATAGCAATAAAAGATCAGGGACTTCATACACACAGTAATAAAAGATCAGGGACTTCATACACACGACAATAAAGGATCAGAAACCTGAAACATAGTAATAAAGGATCAGGGACTTCATACAGACAGTAATAAAAGATTAGGGACTTCATACACACAACAATAAAGGATCCGAAACTTGAAACATTGTAATAAAAGATCAGGGACTTCATACACACAATAATAAAGGATCAGGAACTTCATACACACAGCAATAAATGATCAGGAACTTCATACACATAGCAATAAAAGATCAGGAACTTCATACACACAGCAATAAAAGATCAGGAACTTCATACACACAGCAATAAAAGATCAGGAACTTCATACACACAGTAATAAAGAATCAGGGACATCATACACACAGTAATAAAAGATCAAGGACTTCATACACAGTAATAAAGAATCAGGGACTTCAGACACACGGTAATAAATGATCAGGGACTTCAGACACACGGTAATAAATGATCAGGGACTTCAGACACACGGTAATAAAGGATCAGGGAATTCAGACACACGGTAATAAAGGATCAGGGACTTCAGACGCACGGTAATAAAGGATCGGGGACTTCAGACGCACGGTAATAAAGGCTCGGGGACTTCATACACACAGCAATAAAAGGTCAGGGACTTCATACACACAGCAATAAAAGGTCAGGGACTTCATACACACAGCAATAAAAGGTCAGGGACTTCATACACACGACAATAAAGGATCAGAAACCTGAAACATAGTAATAAAGGATCAGGGACTTCATACAGACAGTAATAAAAGATTAGGGACTTCATACACACAACAATAAAGTATCCGAAACTTGAAACATTGTAATAAAAGATCAGGGACTTCATACACACAGTAATAAAGGATCAGGAACTTCATACACATAGCAATAAAAGATCAGGAACTTCATACACACAGCAATAAAAGATCAGGAACTTCATACACACAGCAATAAAAGATCAGGAACTTCATACACACAGTAATAAAGAATCAGGGACATCATACACACAGTAATAAAAGATCAAGGACTTCATACACACAGTAAAAGAATCAGGGACTTCATACACACAGTAATAAAGAATCAGGGACTTCATACACACAGCAATAAAAGATCAGGGACTTCATACACACAGCAATAAAAGATCAGGGACTTCATACACACAGTAATAAAGAATCAGGGACTTCATACACACAGTAATAAAAGATCAAGGACTTCATACGCACAACAATAAAAGATCAGAAACTTGAAACATAGTAATAAAGAGATCAGGGACTTCATACACACAACAATAAAGGATCAGAAACTTTAAACATAGTAATAAAGGATCAGGGACTTCAGACACACGGTAATAAAAGATCAGGAACTTCATACACAGTAATAAAGAATCAGGGACTTCATATACATAGCAATAAAAGATCAGGGACTTCATACGCACAACAATAAAGGATCAGAAACTTGAAGCATAGTAATAAAGGATCAGGGACTTCATACACACAGTAACAAAGGATCAGGGAATTCAGACACACAGTAATAAATGATCAGGGACTTCATACACACAGTAACAAAGAATCAGGGACTTCATACAGACAGCAATAAAGGATCAGGGACTTCATACACACAGTAACAAAGGATCAGGGAATTCAGACACACGGTAATAAAGGATCAGGGACTTCAGACACACGGTAATAAAGGATCAGGGACTTCATACACACAGTAATAAAGAATCAGGGACTTCATACACACAACAATAAAGGATCAGGGACTTGAAACATAGCAATAAAAGATCAGGGACTTCATACAACCAGCAATAAAAGATCAGGGAGTTGAAACACAGTAAAAAAGTATCAGGGACTTCAGACACAGAGTAATAAAGGATTAGGGACTTCATACACACAGCAATAAATGATCAGAAACTTGAAACAAAGTAAAAAAGGATCAGGGAGTTGAAACACAGTAATAAAGGATGAGGGACTTCAGACACACAGCAATAAAGGATCAGGAATTTCATTCACACAGTAATAAGAGATCAGGGACTTCAGATACACAGTAATAAAGGATCAGGGACGTCAGACACGGTAATAAGTGATCAGGGACTTCAGACACACGGTAATAAGTGATCAGGGACTTCAGACACGGTAATAAAGGCTCGTGGACTTCATACACACAGCAATAAAAGATCAGGGACTTCATACACATAGCAATAAAAGATCAGGAACTTCATACACAGAGTAATAAAGAATCAGGGACTTCATATACACAGCAATAAAAGATCAGGGACTTCATACACATAGCAATAAAAGATCAGGAACTTCATACACAGAGTAATAAAGAATCAGGGACTTCATATACATAGCAATAAAAGATCAGGGACTTCATACACATAGCAATAAAAGATCAGGAACTTCATACACAGAGTAATAAAGAATCAGGGACTTCATATACATAGTAATAAAAGATCAGGGACTTCATACACACAGTAATAAAAGATCAGGAACTTCATACACACAGTAATAAAGAATCAGGGACTTCATATACATAGCAATAAAAGGTCAGGGACTTCATACACATAGCAATAAAAGATCAGGACCTTCATACACACAGTAATAAAGAATCAGGGACTTCATATACATAGCAATAAAAGGTCAGGGACTTCATACACGTAGCAATAAAAGATCAGGAACTTCATACACACAGTAATAAAAGATCAGGAACTTCATACACACAGTAATAAAAGATCAGGAACTTCATACACACAGTAATAAAGAATCAGGGACTTCATATACATAGTAATAAAAGATCAGGGACTTCATACACACAGTAATAAAAGATCAGGAACTTCATACACACAGTAATAAAGAATCAGGGACTTCATATACATAGCAATAAAAGGTCAGGGACTTCATACACGTAGCAATAAAAGATCAGGAACTTCATACACACAGTAATAAAGGATCAGGGACTTCATACTCACAGTAATAAAAGATCAGGGACTTCATACACACAGTAATAAAAGATCAGGGACTTCATACTCACAGTAATAAAAGATCAGGGACTTCATACACACAGTAATAAAAGATCAGAAACTTGAAACATAGTAATAAAGGATCAGGGACTTCATACAGACAGTAATAAAAGATCAGGGACTTCATATACACAGTAATAAAAGATCAGGGACTTCATACACACAACAATAAAGGATCAGAAACTTGAAACATTGTAATAAAAGATCAGGGACTTCATACACACAGTAATAAAAGATCAGGGACTTCATACACACAACAATAAAGGATCAGAAACTTGAAACATTGTAATAAAAGATCAAGGACTTCATACACACAGTAATGAAAGATCAGGGACTTCATATACACAGTAATAAAAGATCAGGGACTTCATACACACAGTAATAAAAGAGCAGGGACTTCATACTCACAGTAATAAAAGATCAGGGACTTCATACACACAGTAATAAAAGATCAGAAACTTGAAACATAGTAATAAAGGATCAGGGACTTCATACACACAGTAATAAAAGATCAGAAACTTGAAACATAGTAATAAAAGATCAGGGACTTCATACACACAACAATAACGGATCAGAAACTTGAAACATTGTAATAAAAGATCAGGGACTTCATACACACAGTAATAAAAGATCAGGGACTTCATACACACAACAATAAAGGATCAGAAACTTGAAACATTGTAATAAAAGATCAAGGACTTCATACACACAGTAATAAAAGATCAGGGACTTCATACACACAGTAATAAAAGATCAGGGACTTCATACACACGACAATAAAGGATCAGAAACTTGAAACATAGTAATAAAGGATCAGGGACTTCATACAGACAGTAATAAAAGATCAGGGACTTCATACACACAACAATAAAGGATCAGAAACTTGAAACATTGTAATAAAAGATCAGGGACTTCATACACACAGTAATAAAAGATCAGGGACTTCATACACACAACAATAAAGGATCAGAAACTTGAAACATAGTAATAAAGGATCAGGGACTTCATACACATAGCAATAAAAGATCAGGGACTTCATACACACAGTAATAAAAGAGCAGGGACTTCATACACACAGTAATAAAGGATCAGGGACTTCATACTCACAGTAATAAAAGATCAGGGACTTCATACTCACAGTAATAAAAGATCAGGGACTTCATACACACAGTAATAAAAGATCAGAAACTTGAAACATAGTAATAAAGGATCAGGGACTTCATACAGACAGTAATAAAAGATCAGGGACTTCATATACACAGTAATAAAAGATCAGGGACTTCATACACACAACAATAAAGGATCAGAAACTTGAAACATTGTAATAAAAGATCAGGGACTTCATACACACAGTAATAAAAGATCAGGGACTTCATACACACAACAATAAAGGATCAGAAACTTGAAACATTGTAATAAAAGATCAAGGACTTCATACACACAGTAATGAAAGATCAGGGACTTCATATACACAGTAATAAAAGATCAGGGACTTCATACACACAGTAATAAAAGAGCAGGGACTTCATACTCACAGTAATAAAAGATCAGGGACTTCATACACACAGTAATAAAAGATCAGAAACTTGAAACATAGTAATAAAGGATCAGGGACTTCATACAGACAGTAATAAAAGATCAGGGACTTCATACACACAACAATAACGGATCAGAAACTTGAAACATTGTAATAAAAGATCAGGGACTTCATACACACAGTAATAAAAGATCAGGGACTTCATACACACAACAATAAAGGATCAGAAACTTGAAACATTGTAATAAAAGATCAAGGACTTCATACACACAGTAATAAAAGATCAGGGACTTCATACACACAGTAATAAAAGATCAGGGACTTCATACACACGACAATAAAGGATCAGAAACTTGAAACATAGTAATAAAGGATCAGGGACTTCATACAGACAGTAATAAAAGATCAGGGACTTCATACACACAACAATAAAGGATCAGAAACTTGAAACATTGTAATAAAAGATCAGGGACTTCATACACACAGTAATAAAAGATCAGGGACTTCATACACACGACAATAAAGGATCAGAAACTTGAAACATAGTAATAAAGGATCAGGGACTTCATACACATAGCAATAAAAGATCAGGGACTTCATACACACAGTAATAAAAGAGCAGGGACTTCATACACACAGTAATAAAAGGTCAGGGACTTCATACACAGAACAATAAAGGATCAGAAACTTGAAACATTGTAATAAAAGATCAGGGACTTCATACAGACATCAATATAGGATCAGGGACTTCAGACACAGAGCAATAAAGGATCAGGGACTTCAGACATACAGCAATAAAGGATCAGGGACTTCAGACACACAGCAATAAAGGATGAGGGACTTCAGACATACAGCAATAAAGGATGAGGGACTTCAGACACACAGCAATAAAGGATGAGGGACTTCAGACACACAGCAATAAAGGATCAGGGACTTCAGACACACAGCAGTAAAGGATCAGGGACTTCAGACACACAGCAGTAAAGGATCAGGGACTTCAGACACACAGTAGTAAAGGATCAGGGACTTCACACACATACAAATTAAGGATCAGGGACTTCAGACACGAAGAAATAAAGGATCAGGGACTTCAGACACGAAGAAATAAAGGATCATGGACTTCAGACACGCAGAAATAAAGGATCAGGGACTTTAGACACGCAGAAATAAAGGATCAGGGACTTTAGACACGCAGAAATAAAGGATCAGGGACTTTAGACACGTAGTGGTGAATGATCTTCTGCTTGCAAATGGATTCAGACACCACTACGGTTCTGGTGCTGGTAGATCTCAGTGCTACGTTTGATACTGTGGATCATCATATTGTACTCGATAGGCTGGAGAATCATTTTGGGATTACTGGGAGTGCCCTTGCATGGTTGATGTCATACCTGACCAGTCGTTCTCACTGTGTTTTATACAGTAACACTACCTCTAACTTTAGTGACATGAAATTTGAGGGTCCAGAGGAGTCCGTTTTAGGCCCCCTGCTTTTCTCACTTTATATAGCACCCCTTGGGCACATATTACAGCACTTTGGGATTACCTTTCACTGCTATGCTGATGATACTCAGTTATACATGACGATAACTGCTAGTAATCTCATCCACATGAAATCCTTAGAAGTTTGTCTTGCATCAGTGAAAAGCTGGATGTCTAGCAACTTCCTACTTTAAACTCTGATAAGACTGAAATGATGGTTCTTGGTCCAGTGAGACATCGGTATCAATTTGACCAGCTAACGCTTAGCCTAGGCTCGTGTGTCATACATCACACTGACAAAGTGAGGAACCTTGTGGTAATTTTTGATCCTACGCTGGCCTTCGACCTCCTCATTGGAGATATTAGGAGGACTGCTTTCTTCCACTTATGAAATATAGTGAAGATTCGTCCCATCCTGTCTATGGCTGATGCTGAGACCCTGATCTGTGCGTTTGCCTCTTCTAGGTTGGACTATTGCAATATTCTATTTTCTGGTTTACTGCAGTCCAGCATTCGGGCTCTCCAACTGGTTCAAAATGCTGCTGCCAGACTTTTGACAGGAAGCAGAAAGTTTGACCACATTACACCCAGTTTGGCATCCGGCCCGACTACTTTGTGTCCCTAGGGTGAATAAGAAGTCTGTGGGTCACAGAGCTTTCTCTTATCGTGCCCCTGTTCTGTGGAATGATCTTCCTGCGTCAATAAAACAGTCAGATTCTGTGGAGACTTTCAAGTCCAGACTTAAAACGCACTTATTTTCCCTCTCATATGGGCAGCATACTGGTACAGTTTTGTTTTACGCTTTTTACTCTTTTAATTCATTTTATTAGTAAACTCAGCGGGCCGCGGCCTCAACTTCACCTAAATTCTGTGTCTTTTAGTGAAGTTTAGGGCTAGTGGCCAGCGATCACCTTAGTATTTCTTCCGTTTTTTCCTGTTGTTTAATGCTGACAAATTATACTGTATTTCTTGTCTTTCTGATGTCTGATTCTGGTTTTTTTTTCTTTCTCTCTGTTTGAGGTGCAGCTCCATCCAGAGATGGGTGTGGGTGTCTGTTTCTGAAACCCTCCTGTGCACTGGCAACGTTTCCTGTATATTCGTTTTGTGAACTGTTCTGTAATTTATGTCTGTATCATGGCCCAAACAGAGGGTCACCCCCTTTGAGTCTAGTCTGCTTGAGGTTTCTTCCTCAGAGAGTTTTTCCTTACCACTGTTGCTCTGGGGGTTAGTAAGGTTTGACCTTACTTGTGTGAAGCGCCTTGAGGCAACTCTGTTGTGATTTGGTGCTATATAAATGAAAATAAATTGAAATTCAATCAGGGACTTCACACACACAGTCAAAGGATCAGGGACTTCAGGCACGCAGCAATAAAGAAACAAGGACTTCATACGCACAGTAATAAAGGATCAGGGACCTCATACACGCAGTAATAGTTGAAAAGGACTAAATATGCCTATTATTTTTATTTAGATGCACCAATATCATCAAGTATCTAAATGATTTCACAGCTTTTAATTCACCCAATATTTTTAGGTGTAAAATGTTTCTCCAAAACTGAGTAGGACACATTAACAGTTGTACACTGATAACTGAGCCACCCCAGCCAATCCAGTGGGGTGAACACTATTTAATTCAAACTTTACTAATTTCTTATGCGATTTCAACCAGGATAACTCCACTAGACCTGGACCAATTTAATATTTCAAATTCAATTAACTTGCATGTCCTTAATTGTGGGAGGAAGCCGTAACAACCAGATAGAACCCACACAAACACTACGAGAATCTGCAAACCCCAAATTCTGCTAATTAATCTTAAATCCATCAAATTAACTTTTATGTTAAGAAATTTAAAGCAATCTTCAATTTCAATCAAAACAAATAATAGGACAAATGACACAGACCCACAGGGTCTCCAAACTGCCGAAATGGGCCGAAGCTGTTCCAGTTTCCAAGAAAACACTCTCTGAAGCTTTCCAATCTAGAAAATAAATTCTTTGCTTTGTTTATTTGAGCCACTTTGTGCCTATGACATCAGCCTTTACAGCAAACTTCGCCTGGGAGGACCTCAGCCACCAATTACTCTTCTCGGCCAGCTTCTTCCTTGTGATGAAGGAATCGGACATCCTCCACTCCTCCATCAAATGGGGGGACATGTAGCGCATGGCCTCGCTTCGCCGTATTTAAATAAATACAGGAATGCTTTCTCAACAAAAACCTGAGGTTTTGAACTGAGGCCAGAGACTGTTGTGTGTTTCACTCCTAACTAGGAAATTCCTGGTTCCATCTGGAGATAAGCTTTACAGACATCCCGTTGGCCTCCACTGTGGCTCAAACACACACGCAGAGGAGCCCTTGCTTGTTTATCAGTTAAATCTTGGTCACTATGAATTACATGACATTATAATTGCTTCACGTCAGAATCTGAACTTCCCCAGGCTGGGAGAATCCACCTTTTATGGCCTCTTGCCAAGGCCAGAAACTCTCAAGACATGCCACAGGATCTCTTCCATGATAATCAATCAATCAATCAACATTTATTTATAAAGCGCTTTACAGCACCGACTGGTGTCCAAAGTGCTTAACATTAAAAACACAAATTTACAAAATAAAACACATATAAAATAAAATTTTAAAACAACACATAAAAAAAAGAACATAAAAATAACAGAATCAATCAATCAATCAATCAATTTTTTTATATAGCGCCAAATCACAACAAACAGTTGCCCCAAGGCGCTTTATATTGTAAGGCAAGGCCATACAATAATTATGTAAAACCCCAACGGTCAAAACGACCCCCTGTGAGCAAGCACTTGGCTACAGTGGGAAGGAAAAACTCCCTTTTAACAGGAAGAAACCTCCAGCAGAACCAGGCTCAGGGAGGGGCAGTCTTCTGCTGGGACTGGTTGGGGCTGAGGGAGAACATGTCACCTCCCCACTAAGTGTTAAAAGCCAGTTTAAATAAATAAGTCTTTAACTTAGATTTAAAAAGTGCTAGGTCAGGAATAGTACGTAACTCAAGAGGTAGCTCATTCCACAGTCTGGGGCCAGCTACCGCGAAAGCATGACGTGGCCATAAACTTTGAGCCTTGACAACCAGCTATTATCTCTAGGTCTAAGTGAAAGAAAAGACCTTTGCTTAAAATAAAAACTGTATCAGTCTTCTTTTATTCATATATAAAATCTTCTAATGTTGTCTGTGTTGCTTATTCAAGCAAATGCTTTGCATGTACTCCATTTAATTGATACATGTTCCTTGTAACTGATGTGTGTTAAATGTAATGTTTCTGACTTATCCATGTTTTGATAACAGTGGAATACTCTGTTAACCAAGTGGTGTGTGTAGGATGTGTTTCAGCCTTTAATAATGTTATATTCATCTCAAAAATGTCTTAGAACAAAATGCATGCCAAAATAGTTAATGTGTTTAAATAATTGAACCATATCTTTGTCTGCCTCTCTCTTCACATGAAGTCTGTGAACCCATCCACATAGGTGGGGTTTAATGATGTAAGCCCCCTCTTTCAGCCCCTTCTCTCTTCTCTCGCAACCAGTTCTCTTGCTCCTCTCTCGGAAGGCCCTCTCTTCTCTCTCTTCCTTTCTTCAAAAGCTTAACTTTAGTTTTGGGTCAACAAGGCCACATGCTAGCCTTGCTAAGCTGCCATGTGGCTTCGTTCATTGTTTCATTCTTTGATAACTTTTAACAAGTTAATAGCCTGACGTTTTAAGGTTCATCAAGTCTTTCAAATTTTTAAGAAAATTCCAGAGCTGAACTTTTCAAAATAATAGCGAATTTACAGAAAAGCGACTTTTCTTTTCTGTACTTGACAATGCCGCTCTTAAAGTTTTAACTTTAAATTCACAAAGACTTTTAATTTGGCTCCAGCAAACTTTTTAACCCATTTTCAACAAACGCTGACGACGGACCTGACTGCAAAGCATCAGCCATCCTGTCGGTACAACCAGCCGACACTGAAGCCTTGGGATCACCGGGGAGACCACTGGTTTAACCTCTGACCCAGGTGAGCTCATGCTGCAAAGAGCCTAACACATCAACGACAACAACGGTTCATCCGGACCATCTCTTCAACGGATCAGCAAAGTGACCCAGTTAAAGGTTCCAGAAAAAGGGTTTTGTTGTCAATGGATTCAAAGTGGATTCTTTGTAAACATATACACATATTTGTTTATTAATTTTCTTAATAATAATTGGCTCCAAATTCCATCACTAAATTCAAATCAGATTTATTTACTTAAAGTCTTAAAGCTTTATCTCACTACTTCCTTTCAATGTCTCATGAGTAAGCAAATTGTGTCCATAAATGAACTTATTCAATCACTGTCCACTCAAAAATGCCAGTAAACTGTTCATTTCTTGTATACTTGTAAATAAAATGTAAATATTTTTGCTGTGGTTCATTTTGTGTTCAGAAGGAAACCCTTGATCAATTGTATTGTAGAATTCAGACTTTCAGATTTGAGATTGATTAATTAAATGAGACTGATTAATGTTTAAATTAAAATACCTATGCTTTAAATAGGTCATGCCCTGAGGTAATTAGATATTATTCTAATTAAATAATAATTATTAAACCCTAAAATTCTTAATTATTTTGGTGACCCATTAAATGAGGTCTAGCACAATTTAATTCAATTTGGGAGTTTAACGTGCTCTCCATGAAGCCAATAACACACTGTGAGCCTTAACTACTTATTCACTACATTTAATTGGTGCCAGTGTGAGGTGCCATTCATTCCAAATAATTAAATTACTGTAAATTAGTTACATGTGTAATGACTTACTGCAGCCAGCTGACCTATGACCTTCACACAGAGCTCCGCCCACTCAGCACCAGCCACCAACACCTGAATCTGCCTCATCTGCATAGCCCGCAGAACCAGCACACACGCCTGGCTCTGCAGAATAACAAAGACAAAAAATAAAGAGAAGGGGAAGAATGCGAGTGAACATCTTGTGAACGTGGCTGTGGCGTTGTTCTGTATGCGAGTGAACATCTTGTGAACGTGGCTGTTCTGTTGTTCTGTATGCGAGTGAAGGTCTTGTGAACGTGGCTGTGGCGTTGTTCTGTATGCGAGTGAACGTCTTGTGAACGTGGCTGTGGCGTTGTTCTGTATGCGAGTGAAGGTCTTGTGAACGTGGCTGTGGTGTTTTTCTGTATGCGAGTGAAGGTCTTGTGAACGTAGCTGTTGTGTTCTGTATGCGAGTGAACGTCTTGTGAACGTGGCTGTTGTGTTGTTCTGTATGCGAGTGAACGTCTTGTGAACGTAGCTGTGGTGTTGTTCTGTATGCGAGTGAACGTCTTGTGAACGTGGCTGTTGTGTTGTTCTGTATGCGAGTGAACGTCTTGTGAACGTGGCTGTTGTGTTGTTCTGTATGCGAGTGAACGTCTTGTGAACGTGGCTGTTGTGTTGTTCTGTATGCGAGTGAAGGTCTTGTGAATGTGGCTGTTGTGTTGTTCTGTATGCGAGTGAAGGTCTTGCGAACGTGGCTGTGGTGTTATTCTGTATGCGAGTGAACGTCTTGTGAACGTGGCTGTTGTGTTGTTCTGTATGCGAGTGAAGGTCTTGTGAATGTGGCTGTTGTGTTGTTCTGTATGCGAGTGAACGTCTTGTGAACGTAGCTGTGGTGTTGTTCTGTATGCGAGTGAAGGTCTTGCGAACGTGGCTGTGGTGTTATTCTGTATGCGAGTGAACGTCTTGTGAACGTGGCTGTGGTGTTGTTCTGTATGCGAGTGAACGTCTTGTGAACGTGGCTGTGGTGTTGTTCTGTATGCGAGTGAACGTCTTGTGAACGTAGCTGTGGTGTTGTTCTGTATGCGAGTGAACGTCTTGTGAACGTGGCTGTGGTGTTGTTCTGTATGCGAGTGAACGTCTTGTGAACGTGGCTGTGGTGTTATTCTGTATGCGAGTGAACGTCTTGTGAACGTGGCTGTGTTAATCCTTTGACAGTATCAAGTGCTTTCAGGTCAGATTCATGCTGTAGTCTCTTGCTGGACTTCACCTGTTGGTGCGGTCTAACTCCAGATGTGACATGTTCCACCGCCATGTCTAGCACCTTCACACACACAACCTGCACACACAAAAGAGCTTCCATCAGCCGTGTCTGTGCTCGGGGTCTAGGTCAGGGTTTGGGGTTTTTCTGGTTGGAATGTGTCAGGGTCAATCAGCGTCCTTACAGGGAACCTGCTGAACAGATCCGTGAACATCTGGGTCGTCAGTGGGCTTCTCCTACGGCTCAGGAAAGACTTCAGAGCCTCTCTGAAGACAGCAGACACGCGTTCTTCATCCATGTTCCCCATGAACTGCAACTGGACAAACACCATCAAACACTGACATCAACACACACGTCCAGACCGGACACCTGTCCACAGGACTTCTGCTCAACTTCATGTGAAAGTCAGTGGCCATCATTTCATCATTTTTATTTTTTTGTTCACACAGGGACCACAAATCACAGGAACCATGTCCATCCCGTTGTTACATCACAGCTGTCGTGTCCATCCCGCCTGTTTAAATCATCGCGGTCATGTCCGTCCCGTTGTTTAAATCATCGCGGTCATGTCCGTCCCGTTGTTTAAATCACCGCGGTCGTGTCCGTCCCGTTGTTTAAATCACCGCGGTCGTGTCCGTCCCGTTGTTTAAATCACCGCGGTCGTGTCCGTCCCGTTGTTTAAATCACCGCGGTCGTGTTTGTCCCGTTGTTTAAATCACAGCAGTCGTGTTTGTCCCGTTGTTTAAATCACAGCAGTCGTGTCCGTCCCGTTGTTTAAATCACTGCGGTCGTGTCCGTCCCGTTGTTTAAATCACTGCGGTCGTGTCCGTCCCATTGTTTAAATCACCGTGGTCATGTCCGTCCTGTTGTTTAAATCACCGTGGTTGTGTCCATCCAAAGCTGGGTCTCCAACTTGACCTAATGCCAGCAATCATGCCCTCCAGCCTCCTTAGTCACACGTTGTGAGTGGAGGTGCAGCACGTGAGACCAGAGAGAGGTGACGCTCGTGTATGTGTGTGAAAAACATACTACCCTGTCCGTTGTCTGCTGGTCCTTGTTATCAGCAGCTGGCGCTCCCCGCAGCACTTTCATCAAGTACAGACATCCACTGTAAGACAGTTCCACATCTCATCACTCGTGTGCTTGGACTAATGCGGTTCCACATCACTGTTTCACATTTCACCTTGCTTTACACGGAAAGACAGAGAACAAAGCTGTCAGAAAGTATGTCCTCTATAGACCATGATGTCCACTGGTGCCGGTGCTCATCTCCAGATTCTGTAGAGACTCCACCTGGGCCCAGTTTCATAAAGCATCTAATCTTTTAGTCTCCTAAACTTACTCAGTTGACTAAGGTTAGTCACTGAACATTATCTGTCTAATCTCTGTTTAACTCTCTGTTTTGAGTCAAGAATTTTCATGTGCATAGCGGCCTCGTGAGTGCCATTGGCAAGAAACATCTCCAATGTGCAAGACTTTTGTTTACTTCTGGGTTGGTCGTCTGCTACAAGCATGGCTGAGCCCGCCACACCAGACTCCTGGCCTCTGTGTCCGTAAACATCTCCAACTGGTTTATTCCGGCCCCGAAACACCAGCTCCCACCGCAAGGCTCTCCTTTCTTCCTGTTTCATCAAGTCATGGTACATGATAGCTGCTATTTTTGAGGTAAGACACTGAAGTTTTGTGGAATAAAATAACATTAGCCTCCTCTGTACCAGGCTAAAAACTTTCGTCAAGTAACGTAAAATTTGAATCGACTAAAGGCTTTGTGCAATGACCAACACTGAGGTCTCAAAGTGATTCCAGAAAAGGCTGAGAGGGTGCAGGTTTTGTTTGCAACCACCCACTCCACCAGGAGCTTTCACTGGCTAACATCACTTTGAGAAGATGGAAGTGAAATCACCCAGTGGAGCTGGTGATTGCAAAGAAAACCTGCACCCTTTTGGCCCTTTCTGGTATCAGTTTGGGACCTCTGGACTAACGTCAAAAAATTAGTCAACTAAGTGAACTATAAAACCGGCCCTGGACTCAGAAAGCTGCACATTTCTGGAATGTGACATGTTTATTAGTGCTTTATGATGCAATGGTGCCATCACTGAACACACCTGAAGTAGTAGAGGCACACTGATGAGTCTGACAGCTGACGACCTTTGGCCATCAGCTTCTCCACCAGGTCATGGAGCGCCCCCTGTCGGTCGCCAATAGTCCTACAGTAAACCTTGGACCGGTACAGCTTGTTGCTGAAAGCAAACAAAGAAACACATACATGGGTTCACCGGAGGTCATCAACAGACAGAGGAAACAGTTTGAGAATGTTTTAAAGTCATTAAAATGAAGTTCATTTCATAACTGTATGCTCCGCCCACTACAGAAAAACAACTAGACAGTGCTTGGACGGGCGACGTCTACAGCCCTTTAACAACGCCAGATTTGAATCAAAGAAAAATGAGAGTTACGTATGTAACTACGGTTCTATGAATTCCAGATGACCACCAGAGGGTTGTGCTTAGAACCTGGATTATTCCATGCGCGCACATGCAGAGGTAGACTCTGCATATGACAAAGTCACGTTAGTGGGCATGACCTGGGTGGCGTCAGCCAACAGTATATGAGGGCACGACACCCACCATTCAGTCCTTTTGGAATCTATCGCCTAGACTCCGAGTGATAAACAACTCTGGCGGTCATCTGGAATTCACAGAACCATAGTTACATACGTAACTCTCATTCTGTTTCATTTCTGGATGACCTCATCAATCAATCAATCAATCAATCTTTTTATATAGCGCCAAATCACAACAAACAGTTGCCCCAAGGTGCTTTATATTGTAAGGCAAGGCCATACAATAATTATGTAAAACCCCAACGGTCAAAACGACCCCCTGTGAGCAAGCACTTGGCTACAGTGGGAAGGAAAAACTCCCTTTTAACAGGAAGAAACCTCCAGCAGAACCAGGCTCAGGGAGGGGCAGTCTTCTGCTGGGACTGGTTGGGGCTGAGGGAGAGAACCAAGAAAAAGACATGCTGTGGAGGGGAGCAGAGATCAATCACTAATGATTAAATGCAGAGTGGTGCATACAGAGCAAAAAGAGAAAGAAACAGTGCATCATGGGAACCCCCCAGCAGTCTACGTCTATAGCAGCATAACTAAGGGATGGTTCAGGGTCACCTGATCCAGCCCTAACTATAAGCTTTAGCAAAAAGGAAAGTTTTAAGCCTAATCTTAAAAGTAGAGAGGGTGTCTGTCTCCCTGATCTGAATTGGGAGCTGGTTCCACAGGAGAGGAGCCTGAAAGCTGAAGGCTCTGCCTCCCATTCTACTCTTACAAACCCTAGGAACTACAAGTAAGCTTGCAGTCTGAGAGCGAAGCGCTCTATTGGGGTGATATGGTACTACGAGGTCCCTAAGATAAGATGGGACCTGAATATTCAAAACCTTATAAGTAAGAAGAAGAATTTTAAATTCTATTCTAGAATTAACAGGAAGCCAATGAAGAGAGGCCAATATGGGTGAGATATGCTCTCTCCTTCTAGTCCCCGTCAGTACTCTAGCTGCAGCATTTTGAATTAACTGAAGGCTTTTTAGGGAACTTTTAGGACAACCTGATAATAATGTGTCCTCTGGCTTCATGGATAGATAAAGCTGGGTATCATCTGCGTAACAATGAAAATTTAAGCAATACCGTCTAATAATACTGCTTAAGGGAAGCATGTATAAAGTGAATAAAATTGGTCCTAGCACAGAACCTTGTGGAACTCCATAATTAACTTTAGTCTGTGAAGAAGATTCCCCATTTACATGAACAAATTGTAATCTATTAGACAAATATGATTCAAACCACTGCAGCGCAGTGCCTTTAATACCTATGGCATGCTCTAATCTCTAATAAAATTTTATGGTCAACAGTATCAAAAGCAGCACTGAGGTCTAACAGAACAAGCACAGAGATGAGTCCACTGTCCGAGGCCATAAGAAGATCATTTGTAACCTTCACTAATGCTGTTTCTGTACTATGATGAATTCTAAAACCTGACTGAAACTCTTCAAATAGACCATTCCTCTGCATATGATCAGTTAGCTGTTTTACAACTACCCTTTCAAGAATTTTTGAGAGAAAAGGAAGGTTGGAGATTGGCCTATAATTAGCTAAGATAGCTGGGTCAAGTGATGGCTTTTTAAGTAATGGTTTAATTACTGCCACCTTAAAAGCCTGTGGTACATAGCCAACTAACAAAGATAGATTGATCATATTTAAGATCGAAGCATTAAATAATGGTAGGGCTTCCTTGAGCAGCCTGGTAGGAATGGGGTCTAATAAACATGTTGATGGTTTGGATGAAGTAACTAATGAAAATAACTCAGACAGAACAATCGGAGAGAAAGAGTCTAACCAAATACCGGCATCACTGAAAGCAGCCAAAGATAACGATACGTCTTTGGGATGGTTATGAGTAATTTTTTCTCTAATAGTTAAAATTTTGTTAGCAAAGAAAGTCATGAAGTCATTACTAGTTAAAGTTAATGGAATACTCAGCTCAATAGAGCTCTGACTCTTTGTCAGCCTGGCTACAGTGCTGAAAAGAAACCTGGGGTTGTTCTTATTTTCTTCAATTAGTGATGAGTAGAAAGATGTCCTAGCTTTACGGAGGGCTTTTTTATAGAGCAACAGACTCTTTTTCCAGGCTAAGTGAAGATCTTCTAAATTAGTGAGACGCCATTTCCTCTCCAACTTACGGGTTATCTGCTTTAAGCTACGAGTTTGTGAGTTATACCACGGAGTCAGACACTTCTGATTTAAAGCTCTCTTTTTCAGAGGAGCTACAGCATCCAAAGTTGTCTTCAATGAGGATGTAAAACTATTGACGAGATACTCTATCTCCCTTACAGAGTTTAGGTAGCTACTCTGCACTGTGTTGGTATATGGCATTAGAGAACATAAAGAAGGAATCATATCCTTAAACCTAGTTACAGCGCTTTCTGAAAGACTTCTAGTGTAATGAAACTTATTCCCCACTGCTGGGTAGTCCATCAGAGTAAATGTAAATGTTATTAAGAAATGATCAGACAGAAGGGAGTTTTCAGGGAATACTGTTAAGTCTTCTATTTCCATACCATAAGTCAGAACAAGATCTAAGATATGATTAAAGTGGTGGGTGGACTCATTTACTTTTTGAGCAAAGCCAATAGAGTCTAATAATAGATTAAATGCAGTGTTGAGGCTGTCATTCTCAGCATCTGTGTGGATGTTAAAATCGCCCACTATAATTATCTTATCTGAGCTAAGCACTAAGTCAGACAAAAGGTCTGAAAATTCACAGAGAAACTCACAGTAACGACCAGGTAGACGATAGATAATAACAAATAAAACTGGTTTTTGGGACTTCCAATTTGGATGGACAAGACTAAGAGACAAGCTTTCAAATGAATTAAAGCTCTGTCTGGGTTTTTGATTAATTAATAAGCTGGAATGGAAGATTGCTGCTGCTGCTTCCTCCTCCTGACCAACAAGGTCAGGAGGAGGAAGCCCACATTGCTGCAGCACTGCTGTCGGTCAGTGGAATACCTCTCAGGACAGCCCAGGAAGTACATATGCCCCAGGCTGAATGACATCCCACTGGAGGAGGTTGACAGTTGCTGTTGCTGTAAGCTTGCAATGCAGCGTTGACAAACCAATGTGACACTATTTGCCTGGACAAGGCACAGCCCTTCCTGAAATTGCAAGGAGGAATGCAGTCTTAACAGACAACCATCTGGGGTTACCGCCTCCCAGTGGCTCAAACGGTAAAGAGCATAAGCCCTCCAGGACCAATGGAAGATCCCAGGATGGAACACGTGCAACCCTCGGAGGCCGAAGCTGAAGGGTACCATGTTAAAAAATGGCATATCAGGGAGTGTGACCCTACTGAGCGACCATTCACCACAATATGAACAGAACAGAGACAGCAGCAACATAAACCTTATTGTAGAGAGAGAAAGACCACTATCAAACAATGGAGTCTGACCCTTCAGGGGCCACACATAGTGTTGAAGATGTTCTGGGTGAGGATGCCAAACGTCTCCTCCAACTGCGACAACAGGTCCTTCCTCTGAGGGAGAGGCCCCAGCTCTCCACAGACGAGCATCAGAATCATGTTGAACAAATGTCCTACCCATTTTCCCGTTTCTTTTAGCTTTTGGATGTTTTCATGAAGACGACTTTAAATTCATCCCAGCATCAATTCCACAGATTCTTCAGTCCTTGGAAGTGTCCAAACTTTTTCACACCATCTGTCTTGCCATCTTTTCTCTGTCTGACTTTGCTCCGTGACACAGACGTGCTGCAGAATTCTTCTTTTAAAAACTTGATAGCTCTAAAAGTATGGAATGTCTACATGCTATGTTTAGCATAAGAACAGCATCTTGCAGCAGGCACAGTGTCACCATAGCAACCAACCAGTTCCACGTGTCGTAACAGCCACGCTTTGAGTGAGCATTTTACTCCACAGATTTGCGGACTCTGATTTGTAATCTGTTATACAGATCAGTGTCCGCGGATTTATAAAAGTTGCACGATGCCGTGAGAAAATAAAGAGTGCTTTGCGATAGTCATTTTAAAAACTCAGTGACAATCACAATTACAGTGTACAACACTAACACCCTCACCCCCGCCTCCCATGATGAAATCCGCGAATGCGCAGACTTTTCACAGCCCTGGAGATTACTAAATGATAGCAGTAACCAAGGTTACTCACCAAGGGTGGCAGTGTAACAGTAAACAGAAGAAATAACTACTTGCTTGCAGATCCAACCAAGAAGGTTGCTCTGACAAGACAAGGGATCCAAAATAATTTTGATCCTCTGCTCTTCATGCGAGAGATGGAAAAAGGACTGAATGCCAGGTGACATGCTCTCATATACTGTTGGCTGACGTCACCCAGGTCACACCCACTGACGTGACTTTATTGGTATAAACTCGACTTCTGTGCATGTGCGCATGGAATAATCCAGGTGCCAAGTACCGCCCTCTGGTGGTCAGAAGGAATGAAATAGAACCAGAACACAGCTTTATTTTGGACTGGATCACTGAGATATCTGGATTTACATCCTTAAACAGGATTGAATCAAAATACATTTAGGTTCCTGAAGTTAATCTTCTGGGATTCATGGCTATGTTGCTTCAAAATTCTCGTGGGTGGGATCATCCAAGTCAGAGTATTTTAAACATCTGGCAGTGGACTGCTTTGAGCAGCATCCTGACCACCACCACTGAAAACTGTGTGATTGTTGAAGATTCCAGCTCCAGCAGACCTGATGATTGTGCTGCTTACATATTTTGTATTAACAGGTCTGAAAGTATGTGCCCAGGGAGACAGACAGACTATCCATCTGCACATCCCAAAAGTAATTATCTATCTGCCACAGTCAGATGATATGTGGCGTGTCCTTGGCCTTTGCCAGCTGTTGGAGTCCCCAACCTTGAAGCATCTGAACCTCATTGTTGTGGTCTACAAGTTTGACATAGACTACGTTTACATGCAGCCAATAACCCTTTCATAACCGGAATATTGGCAATAACCCGGTTTTTAAAAACCCGAATAAGACCCCTGGGTTACTCCTTTTCTAACCTGAATATCAGGTCATATAAACGCTTCGGGATATCCCCGTAGAAAGGAACATTTTGTGTTCTGCGCATGTCCTATCCACAAGGAATCTTGGTCTTCTGAGTACGGCAACTACTTGTATGCGGTGCGCACAACCCACCAGACACCACAGAAGCAGAGGTAAACAAGTATGGGGAAATCCAGATGCGGCAGCACAGCACCACACTTTTGGAGTGAGGAGGAAACCAAGTACTTCATTCGTATCGTGAAAGACATGAATATAATGAAAGAGGAAGAAGAAACGGAAATGACGCATATTTGAGTCATGACGTTCTCCGTGTGTCTGGACGTTGTCCATTCGTCGCTGTTTAGATGGGGATATTCCAAATGATACCAGTGACCATGTATACAGGAGTAACTCTGTCTGCTTAAGCATGTAAACAGGTTATTCCTAATGATCAGAGGTGTCAAGTAACGAAGTACAAATACTTTGTTACTGTACTTAAGTACACTTTTTAGGTATCTATACTTTACTCCATTACTTATTTTTCTGCCTACTTCTGACTTCTACTCATTACATTTTCACACAAGTATCTGTACTTTCTATTCCTTACATTTTTAAAACAAACAGCCTCGTTACTCTTGGCTTCAGTTTAATGTTTTTATATATTTCACATCATGTGCGCCTGTAATCAACTTTTCTGCAGCACGGCTTTGCTTTGAACCGTGAACCAATCCAAGCAGTGGTTCGCAGATTGAAGCAATGCTTCGACCTATTGCTTCATTTATTCTTTCTTTCTTTCGCTTAATTTTCCCCCGCTAAAACCCTAAAGAGCCTACTTCTGTGAGTATTATTTACCTTTTCTATGTTAAACCGACCTGTTATGGTCTTCTGAAACAGTTGATAGATGTATTTTATAACTTAAAAACGGGAGCGACGCTAACGCGTTAGCATGTCTATGGCATTTTAAATGTTAAAAGTTAGCATTAAGCAATTGCAGCTCTCGTCACGTTCAGGTGCATTTGTTTTCAAATTGTAATATTTCTTAAATTTATTTTTATTTATATATTAATAATCTAATGATTATTATATACAATTTTAGAGAAAGAGGCAAAAAGAACCTGAATAGAAACACAACAGAAAATATAAAACCAACTAACAATGAACATACATAAATAAATAAATACATACATAAATAAATAAATGTTTCCTGTGAACACCTAGTGACTCTTACACCTCCACTTCATCCCTGTTTTATTTAAGTTTATTGACAGTTTGTTTCGGTCAAACCATATTTTCAGTTTGTTAATTTCTTCAGTGATTTCCTCCAGAACTATCTGACAAACTAGAAAACTGCTGCATCCTAGTAAGAGCAGAATACTACTGGAATGAATCTGAATAAGGAAAGTTGTATTTTTTTTCTCACTAAATGGATGCTGCACTCACTGCAGTTTATTGTCTGGAATAGTCCCAGATTGCATTTCAGAGCTTCTAGAATTGAAACATTTTCGTGCAGGTGGTGTTGGGGGATAATTTTGGGTTTTGGGTCTTGGGCCACATGTACGAATCAGTTTTTAAATGAAGCTTTCAATTCATATAGTGGCATCTACCTTTTTGTTTTTCTTTTTTATTTAAAGGTTACTTTATACTTTTATACTTTAAGTAGGTTTTGGAGCACATACTTTTTCACTTTTACTTGAGTAAAGAGGTCAAGTTGATACTTCAACTTTTACCAGAGTGTTTCTAAACTGCAGTGTCTATACTTCTACTTAAGTAACAAATGTGTGTACTTTTGACACCAGTGCTAATGATTCAGAAACCGGAATATTGACCTTCCTTAACCCAAATATTAACTGCATGTAAATGTAGTCATAGTCACCGCAGATAGATTTCTGTTGCATAAGTCCTGGAAGTCATTGAAAGCCTGGATCTTTTTCTTGATCACAAACCCTGATTCCTCACACAGTTTCTAAAATACTATTATCAGGGTACCCACTGATTTGGCAAAGTTCACAGCATCATCCACAAAGTTAAGGTCAGTAAAATTCTCACCACCAAAGGCAACTAAACTACTGGTTTCCACAACCTGACCCACCACCCAGTTCATGCCAGCACTTAAGACTGTAGTCGTCCCAGCCACTCACAGGCAAGTACGGCGGCTTGTGAATTGAGCAGAGACTCAGCCATTGCAGGGTTTCTAGTCTTTGTCTGGCAGTGGCTTCCCTTTGTTCATGGCACACGGCATCCTTAGTAATTCAACTCCTTTTGAAAAGTTTGATGCCTTTTGTACAGTGGGGAAAATAGGTATTTGACCCCCTGTAAATTTTGCAGGTTTTCCCATCTACAAAGAAAGGAGAGGTCTGTAATTTTATCGTAGGTACACTTAAACTATGAGAGACAGAATCTTAAAAAAAAAAAAAAAAAAAAAAAATCCAGAAAATCACATTGTATGATTTTTTAATAATTCATTTGTAAATTATGGTGGAAAATAAGTATTTGATCCCCTAGAAAAACAGAGCTTAACACTTTGTACAGAAACATTTGTCTGCTATTACAGAGGTCAAACGTTTCCTGTAGTTCTTGACCAAGTTTTCCCACACTGCAGCAGGGATTTTGGTCCACTCCTCCATACAGCTCTTCTCCAAATCTTTCAGGTTTGGAGTTTCAGCTCCCTCCAAAGAGTTTCTGTTGCGTTTGGGTCTGGAGACTGGCCAGGCCACTCCAGGACCTTGAAATGCTTCTTACAGAGCCCCTCCTTAGTTGCCCTGGCTGTGTGTTTGGGGTCATTGTCATGCTGGAAGACCCAGCCATGACCCATCTTCAATGCTCTTATTGAGGGAAGGAGGTTGTTTGCCAGAATCTCACAATACATGACCCCATCCATCCTCCCTTCAATACGGTGCAGTCGTCCTGTCCCCTTTGCAGAAGAGCACCCCCAGAGTATGATGTTTCCACTGCCATGCTTCACGGTTGGGATGGTTTTCTTGGGGTTGTTCTCATCCTCTAAACATGGTAAGTGGAGTTGATTCCAAAAAGCTCTATTCTGGTCTCATCTGACCACATGACCTTCTCCCATGCCTCCTCTGGATCATCCAGATGGTCACTGGTGAACTTCAAACGGGCCTGGACATGTGCTGGCTTGAGCAGGGGGACCTTGCTGCCCTGCAGGATTTTAAACCATGACAGCATCATGTGTTACTAATGTAATCTTTGTGACTGTGGTCCCAGCTCTCTTCAGGTCATTGACCAGGCCCTCCTGTGTAGTTCTGAGCTTTCTCAGAATCATCCTTACCCCACAAAGTGAGATCTTGCATGGAATCCCAGACCGAGGGAGACTGACAGTCATCTTGAGTTTCTTCCACTTTCTAATAAATAATCATAACAGTTGTTGTCTTCTACCAAGCTGCTTGCCTGTTGTCCTGTAGTCCATCCCAGTCTTGTGCAGGTCTACAGTTTTGTCCCTGGTGTCCTTAGACAGCTCTTTGGTCTTGGCTATGGTGGACAGGTTGGAGTGTGATTGATTGAGTGTGTGAACAGGTGTCTTTTATACAGGTAACAAATTCAAACAGGTGCAATTAATACAGGTAAAGAGTGCAGAATAAGAGGGCTTCTTAAAGAAAAATTAACAGGTCTGTGAGAGACAGAATTCTTGCTGGTTGGTAGGTGTTCAAATACTTATTTTCCACCATAATTTCCAAATTAATTATTTAAAAATCATACAATGTGATTTTCTGGATATTTTTTTTTAAAGATTCTGTCTCTCACAGTTGAAGTGAACCTACAATAAAATTACAGACCTCTCCATTCTTTGTAGGTGGGAAAACCTGCAAAACTGACAGGGGGTCAAATACCTATTTTCCACACTATAGTTCTCCAAACCTGCTTATCTACAGTTGATCTATTGAAGCAGGATGTCAGCTCTGTGGAACAACCGGTGGCTGACTTCCTACAATCCAAAGGAATTGAAATGGATTACAATAATATTGAAGCGTGCCACCCTCTGCCCCGGAGAGATGACAGCGATAAACGAGCTGTTATCATGAAGTTCATCAACAGAAAACATAAAATCACACTGTTAAAACAAGCAGTAAAACTGAAAGGATCGAACGTATTCATCAATGAACATCTGACCAAACAAAACGCCGACATTGCCAGGAAAGCTCGCCTCTTAAAAAAAAAACAGGGAAAAATTCAGCATACAAGGACATCAAACTGTAAAAGATTCATCAAACTGAACGGGACTCCAGAGCGAGCCAAAGTTCTGGTCATCAGGAACATGGAGGAACTGGACAAATACGGATAATGAAGTATGATGACTCAAATATAACGCAGCACCATGACGCAGACTGGAAGAACTTATTTATCTACATCATCTACATCTGGAGACAAGAGGGATAGAATTCAAAGAATTGTTGATAATGGAAAAACTGGAATTGGGAACATTTAAATACATGGATCATAATTTCCTGGACTTGGAGCACGATATAGATTCGGAAAATAATTTTTTCTCAAACATCAATGACAGCTGTTGCTATTACACAGATGAACAGTTCAATCAGACCATTAAAACAGATAATAAATGATCAATAATTCATTTCAACAGCAGAAGTCTGTATGCAAACTTTAATAACATCAAGGAATATTTAAGTCAGTTTAAAAAAAGTTCAATATAATTGTTATATCAGAAACGTGGATCAACGCAGATAAAGGAATGGATTTTATGAATGGATGAATATGAATTTAACTGTGTAAACAGAAAGAATAAGAGTGGAGGAGGAGTGGCTGTGTATGTGGATAAGAACATGGATTATAATATTTAATATTATAATCCATGTTCTCAATATTTCATTGTTATCAATGAAATATTGAGGATAGCTTTCTAATGAAAGGAGAATATGGATGAGGTGGTTAATGGCTTTAATAATTTTTTTGTAAATGTTGGACCTAACTTGGCAGAAAAGATTCCTGATTCATTGTTATCTGAGGACTGGACTGATAATCTTATAGAGAGGAATCCCTGTTCAATGTTCCTCACAGCAGTGGAAGAAAAAGAAATCATAGATATTGTTAACAACTGCAAATACAAAACATCTACTGATTTAAATTAAATTGACATGATGGTTGTAAAACAGGTCATTGAAGGGATTTCAGAACCATTAACATATATTTGTAATTTGTCATTTCAAACCGATAAATTTCCCAATAAAATGAAAATAGCCAAAGTTGTACCGCTGTGTAAGACTGGGGATAGACACCACTTCACAAATTATAGGCCTGTTTCTTTGCTTCCACAATTTTCAAAAATATTAGAAAAACTATTCAACAGTAGATTAGATAAATTCATAAACAAACATAAATTACTTATTGACAGTCAATATGGATTTAGAACAAATAGTTCAACATCACTGGCATTAATAGAATCAGTTGAGGAGATGACAAATGCCATAGATCATAAATTACATTCAGTTGGAATATTCATAGACCTTAAAAAGCTTTCGACACAATCAATCATGATATATTAATCAATAAACTTGAATGGTATGGGATCAGGGGATTAGTGAGGCACTGGGTGAGAAGTTATTTGAGTAACAGAAAACAATTTGTGAAGTTGGGGAGTACATATCATGCTTGGACACTGCTTGTGGTGTCCCACAGGGGTCAGTATTGGGTCCAAAACTCTTTTTACTTTATATAAATGATATTTCTAATGTGTCCAAGATATTAAAATTAGTATTATTTGCAGATGACAAGTATTTTTTGTTCTGGGGGGGATTTGCAGAAACTACTAAGGAACATCACTACAGAAATGGGAAAGCTGAAAATGTGGTTTGACAGAAATAAATTATCATTAAACTTAAGTAAAACAAAATATATGTTATTTGGCAATTGTGATAAAGACATACAAGTACAGTTACAAAACAGGGGGTGGATATTGAAAGTATATGAAACTAAGTTTCTTGGGGTGATAATTGATGATAAAATAAACTGGAAGTCTCATATAAAACATATACAGAGCAAACTGTCAAAAAGCATTTCAGTTCTGAACAAAGTTAAATACATTGTGGACCACAACTCACTCCACATTCTCTACTGTTCACTGATCTCACCATATTTACACTATTGTGCAGAGGTCTGGGGCAATAATTATAAATGTACAACACAACCATTATTCATACTGCAGAAAAGAGCTATAAGAATAATTCATAATACTGGTTATAGAGATCACACAAATTCACTATTCTTAAAATCAAAAATTTTAAAATTTACTGATCTGATTAATTTTCAATCAGTACAAATCGTGTATAAAGCAATAAACAATTTGCTTCCTGGACATATTAAAATCATGTTCTTTAATAGAGTAGGGGATTGTAATCTGAAGTTTAACTTAAAACATCAGTGGGCACGTACAACATTAAAAGGTTTTTGTATATCTGTTTGTGGAGTGAGGATGTGGAACAGACTAAGGGTGGAGCTCAAGCAATGTCCAAGCAGTGGTATAGGCACATGGTTTTTTCTAGGTATAGGGAGGATGAAGGGTGTTGAGTGTTAGAGTGTTTTATTGATTATTGTTCAGTTGTGTGCACTTTGTTTTTCTATCTTGTAAATATGTAGTATAAAATCACACGCATTATACAAGTATATGTACGTAGGAATGTGTATATATGTATGTGTATATGTGTATGTAGGTATATGTATGTGTATGTAGATATGTGTATATGTGTATGTAGGTATGTGTATATATGTATGTGTAGGAGTATGTAGATATATGTATGTGTAGGTGTATGTAGGTATATGTATATATGTATGTGTAGGTGTATGTAGGTATATGTATATATGTATGTGTAGGTGTATGTAGGTATATGTATGTGTATGTAGATATGTGTATATGTGTATGTAGGTATGTGTATATATGTATGTGTAGGTGTATGTAGGTATATGTATATATGTATGTGTAGGTGTATGTAGGTATGTGTATATATGTATGTGTAGAAGTATGTAGATATATGTATGTGTAGGAGTATGTAGATATATGTATGTGTAGGAGTATGTAGATATATGTATTTGTAGGTGTATGTAGATATATGTATGTGTAGGTGTATGTAGATATATGTATGTGTAGGTGTATGTAGATATATGTATGTATGAGGCCAGGCTGGGCGAATTGGAGACTCGGCTCCGCACCGTGGAAAATTCTACAGCTAGCCAGGCCCCTGTAGTCGGTGCGGACCAAGGTAGCTTAGCCGCCGTTAGTTACCCCCTGGCAGATCCCGAGCAGCCGGGAAAGCAGGCTGACTGGGTGACTGTGAGGAGGAAGCGTAGCCCTAAACAGAAGCCCCGTGTACACCGCCAACCCGTTCACATCTCTAACCGTTTTTCCCCACTCGGCGACACACCCGCCGAGGATCAAACTCTGGTTATTGGCGACTCTGTTTTGAGAAATGTGAAGTTAGCGACACCAGCAACCATAGTCAATTGTCTTCCGGGGGCCAGAGCAGGCGACATTGAAGGAAATTTGAAACTGCTGGCTAAGGCTAAGCGTAAATTTGGTAAGATTGTAATTCACGTCGGCAGTAATGACACCCGGTTACGCCAATCGGAGGTCACTAAAATTAACATTAAATCGTTGTGTAACTTTGCAAAAACAATGTCGGACTCTGTAGTTTTCTCTGGGCCCCTCCCCAATCAGACCGGGAGTGACATGTTTAGCCGCATGTTCTCCTTGAATTGCTGGCTGTCTGAGTGGTGTCCAAAAAATGAGGTGGGCTTCATAGATAATTGGCAAAGCTTCTGGGGAAACCTGGTCTTGTTAGGAGAGACGGCATCCATCCCACTTTAGAGGGAGCAGCTCTCATTTCTAGAAATCTGGCCAATTTTCTTAAATCCTCCAAACCGTGACTATCCAGGGTTGGGACCAGGAAGCAGAGTTGTAGTCTTACACACCTCTCTGCAGCTTCTCTCCCCCTGCCATCCCCTCATTACCCCATCCCCGTAGAGACGGTGCCTGCTCCCAGACCACCAATAACCAGCAAAAATCTATTTAAGCATAAAAATTCAAAAAGAAAAAATAATATAGCACCTTCAACTGCACCACAGACTAAAACAGTTAAATGTGGTCTATTAAACATTAGGTCTCTCTCTTCTAAGTCCCTGTTGGTAAATGATATAATAATTGATCAACATATTGATTTATTCTGCCTTACAGAAACCTGGTTACAGCAGGATGAATATGTTAGATTAAATGAGTCAACACCCCCGAGTCACACTAACTGTCAGAATGCTCGTAGCACGGGCCGGGGCGGAGGATTAGCAGCAATCTTCCCTTCCAGCTTATTAATTAATCAAAAACCCAGACAGAGCTTTAATTCATTTGAAAGCTTGACTCTTAGTCTTGTCCATCCAAATTGGAAGTCCCAAAAACCAGTTTTATTTGTTATTATCTATCGTCCACCTGGTCGTTACTGTGAGTTTCTCTGTGAATTTTCAGACCTTTTGTCTGACTTAGTGCTTAGCTCAGGTAAGATAATTATAGTGGGCGATTTTAACATCCACACAGATGCTGAGAATTACAGCCTCAACACTGCATTTAATCTATTATTAGAGTCTATTGGCTTTGCTCAAAAAGTAAATGAGTCCACCCACCACTTTAATCATATCTTAGATCTTGTTCTGACTTATGGTATGGAAATAGAAGACTTAACAGTATTCCCTGAAAACTCCCTTCTGTCTGATCATTTCTTAATAACATTTACATTTACTCTGATGGACTACCCAGCAGTGGGGAATAAGTTTCATTACACTAGAAGTCTTTCAGAAAGCGCTGTAACTAGGTTTAAGGATATGATTCCTTCTTTATGTTCTCTAATGCCATATACCAACACAGTGCAGAGTAGCTACCTAAACTCTGTAAGTGAGATAGAGTATCTCGTCAATAGTTTTACATCCTCATTGAAGACAACTTTGGATGCTGTAGCTCCTCTAAAAAAGAGAGCTTTAAATCAGAAGTGCCTGACTCCGTGGTATAACTCACAAACTCGTAGCTTAAAGCAGATAACCCGTAAGTTGGAGAGGAAATGGCGTCTCACTAATTTAGAAGATCTTCACTTAGCCTGGAAAAAGAGTCTGTTGCTCTATAAAAAAGCCCTTCGTAAAGCTAGGACATCTTTCTACTCATCACTAATTGAAGAAAATAAGAACAACCCCAGGTTTCTTTTCAGCACTGTAGCCAGGCTGACAAAGAGTCAGAGCTCTATTGAGCTGAGTATTCCATTAACTTTAACTAGTAATGACTTCATGACTTTCTTTGCTAACAAAATTTTAACTATTAGAGAAAAAATTACTCATAACCATCCCAAAGACGTATCGTTATCTTTGGCTGCTTTCAGTGATGCCGGTATTTGGTTAGACTCTTTCTCTCCGATTGTTCTGTCTGAGTTATTCTCATTAGTTACTTCATCCAAACCATCAACATGTTTATTAGACCCCATTCCTACCAGGCTGCTCAAGGAAGCCCTACCATTATTTAATGCTTCGATCTTAAATATGATCAATCTATCTTTGTTAGTTGGCTATGTACCACAGGCTTTTAAGGTGGCAGTAATTAAACCATTACTTAAAAAGCCATCACTTGACCCAGCTATCTTAGCTAATTATAGGCCAATCTCCAACCTTCCTTTTCTCTCAAAAATTCTTGAAAGGGTAGTTGTAAAACAGCTAACTGATCATCTGCAGAGGAATGGTCTATTTGAAGAGTTTCAGTCAGGTTTTAGAATTCATCATAGTACAGAAACAGCATTAGTGAAGGTTACAAATGATCTTCTTATGGCCTCGGACAGTGGACTCATCTCTGTGCTTGTTCTGTTAGATCTCAGTGCTGCTTTTGATACTGTTGACCATAAAATTTTATTACAGAGATTAGAGCATGCCATAGGTATTAAAGGCACTGCGCTGCGGTGGTTTGAATCATATTTGTCTAATAGATTACAATTTGTTCATGTAAATGGGGAATCTTCTTCACAGACTAAAGTTAATTATGGAGTTCCACAAGGTTCTGTGCTAGGACCAATTTTATTCACTTTATACATGCTTCCCTTAGGCAGTATTATTAGACGGTATTGCTTAAATTTTCATTGTTACGCAGATGATACCCAGCTTTATCTATCCATGAAGCCAGAGGACACACACCAATTAGCTAAACTGCAGGATTGTCTTACAGACATAAAGACATGGATGACCTCTAATTTCCTGCTTTTAAACTCAGATAAAACTGAAGTTATTGTACTTGGCCCCACAAATCTTAGAAACATGGTGTCTAACCAGATCCTTACTCTGGATGGCATTACCCTGACCTCTAGTAATACTGTGAGAAATCTTGGAGTCATTTTTGATCAGGATATGTCATTCAAAGTGCATATTAAACAAATATGTAGGACTGCTTTTTTGCATTTACGCAATATCTCTAAAATCAGAAAGGTCTTGTCTCAGAGTGATGCTGAAAAACTAATTCATGCATTTATTTCCTCTAGGCTGGACTATTGTAATTCATTATTATCAGGTTGTCCTAAAAGTTCCCTAAAAAGCCTTCAGTTAATTCAAAATGCTGCAGCTAGAGTACTGACGGGGACTAGAAGGAGAGAGCATATCTCACCCATATTGGCCTCTCTTCATTGGCTTCCTGTTAATTCTAGAATAGAATTTAAAATTCTTCTTCTTACTTATAAGGTTTTGAATAATCAGGTCCCATCTTATCTTAGGGACCTCGTAGTACCATATTACCCCAATAGAGCGCTTCGCTCTCAGACTGCAGGCTTACTTGTAGTTCCTAGGGTTTGTAAGAGTAGAATGGGAGGCAGAGCCTTCAGCTTTCAGGCTCCTCTCCTGTGGAACCAGCTCCCAATTCAGATCAGGGAGACAGACACCCTCTCTACTTTTAAGATTAGGCTTAAAACTTTCCTTTTTGCTAAAGCTTATAGTTAGGGCTGGATCAGGTGACCCTGAACCATCCCTTAGTTATGCTGCTATAGACGTAGACTGCTGGGGGGTTCCCATGATGCACTGTTTCTTTTTCTTTTTGCTCTGTATGCACCACTCTGCATTTAATCATTAGTGATCGATCTCTGCTCCCCTCCACAGCATGTCTTTTTCCTGGTTCTCTCCCTCAGCCCCAACCAGTCCCAGCAGAAGACTGCCCCTCCCTGAGCCTGGTTCTGCTGGAGGTTTCTTCCTGTTAAAAGGGAGTTTTTCCTTCCCACTGTAGCCAAGTGCTTGCTCACAGGGGGTCGTTTTGACCGTTGGGGTTTTACATAATTATTGTATGGCCTTGCCTTACAATATAAAGCGCCTTGGGGCAACTGTTTGTTGTGATTTGGCGCTATATAAAAAAAATTGATTGATTGATTGATGTGTAGGTATGTGTATGTAGGTATGTGTAGATATGTATGTGTAGGTGTACGTAGGTATGTGTACATATGTATGTGTAGGTGTACGTAGGTATGTGTAGGTGTACGTAGGTATGTGTACATATGTATGTGTAGGTGTACGTAGGTATGTGTATATATGTATGTGTGTGTGTATGTAGGTATGTGTATGTGTAGGTGTATGTAGCTATGTGTATATGTGTGTGTATGTAGGTATGTGTATATATGTGTGTGTATGTAGGTATGTGTGTATATGTGTGTGTATGTAGGTATGTGTGTATATGTGTGTGTATGTAGGTATGTGTGTATATGTGTGTGTATGTAGACGTGTGTGTGTGTGTGTATGTAGACGTGTGTGTGTGTGTGTATGTAGACGTGTGTGTGTGTGTGTATGTAGACGTGTGTGTGTGTGTGTATGTAGACGTGTATGTGTGTGTGTATGTAGACGTGTATGTGTGTGTGTATGTAGACGTGTATGTGTGTGTGTATGTAGATATGTGTATGTGTGTGTGTATGTAGATATGTGTATGTGTGTGTGTATGTAGACGTATGTGTGTGTGTGTGTATGTAGATATGTGTATATATGTATGTGTATGTGTGTGTGTATGTAGATATGTGTATATATGTGTGTATGTGTATGTGTGTGTGTATGTAGATATGTGTATGTAGATATGTGTATGTAGATATGTGTATGTAGGTATGTGTATGTAGATATGTGTATATATGTATGTGTATGTAGGTATGTGTATGTAGATATGTGTATATATGTATGTGTATGTAGATATGTGTATGTAGATATGTGTATATATGTATGTGTATGTAGATATGTGTATATATGTATGTGTATGTAGATATGTGTATGTAGATATGTGTATGTAGATATGTGTATGTAGGTATGTGTATGTAGGTATGTGTATGTAGATATGTGTATGTAGATATGTGTATGTAGATATGTGTATGTAGGTATGTGTATGTAGGTATGTGTATGTAGATATGTGTATATATGTATGTGTATGTAGGTATGTGTATGTAGATATGTGTATATATGTATGTGTATGTAGATATGTGTATATATGTATGTGTATGTAGATATGTGTATGTAGATATGTGTATATATGTATGTGTATGTATGTATGTGTATGTAGGTATGTGTATGTAGATATGTGTATATATGTATGTGTATGTAGATATGTGTATGTGTGTGTGTATGTAGATATGTGTATATATGTAGATATGTGTATGTGTGTGTGTATGTAGATATGTGTATATATGTAGATATGTGTATGTGTGTGTGTATGTAGATATGTGTATATATGTAGATATGTGTATGTGTGTGTGTATGTAGATATGTGTATATGTGTATGTGTGTGTGTATGTGTATGTAGATATGTCTATATATGTGTGTATGTGTATGTAGATATGTGTATGTATGTATGTGTATGTATGTAGATATGTGTATATATGTATGTGTATGTATGTATGTGTATGTAGGTATGTGTATGTAGATATGTGTATATATGTATGTGTATGTAGGTATGTGTATGTAGATATGTGTATATATGTATGTGTATGTAGATATGTGTATGTAGGTATGTGTATATATGTATGTGTATGTAGGTATGTGTATATATGTATGTGTATGTAGATATGTGTATATATGTATGTGTATGTAGATATGTGTATATGTGTATGTAGGTATATAAGGGGTGGGCGTTTATAAGCTTTGCTTCTGCTCACCCCCCTTTGGTCACACATGTCACTGTGAAATTGTCTTGTGTATCAGTTTTTTGTTATTGTGTGCCAAATAAATTCATTCATTCATTCAGCTGCATCACACCCGCATCATCAGCGGCAGCCTATTTAAGCCTGGGCTGAACTGAAGGATGTCACCAGATCTTTCCATTCCTGGAAGTGGTAACCTGACCTCTTCTGAGTGTTTCCAATTCCATGTCTTTTTCCAGGTATTGTCCTGGTGTTTTGCTGACCCACTCATTTGTACTCTTCTTTCTTTTCACAGTCTGTGGTTGCCACTCCGCTTCGCTGGCCCACCTGGCTGTCTGCACCTGAGATCCACTCCCCAGTGGCTCCACCTTCCTGGTCTCCACTCTGGCTGTACTATTTTGCACATTTATCCAAGAAATAGTCACCATTGATTTTCTCCACTCTAACCTACCAGTTCCTAGCTGCCACAAAAATGGCAAGGCGGAAGATGATCTGTTTCATTTGAATGCCACACCACACTGTCGCCTGTGGTTCTCTCAGAACCAAACAGCCAATTGGGCCAAGATTGTCTGGCTCTTCCGTTGATCATGCTGACACTACACAGGATATGCATGAGCAATCACACAGTGCTGCTGGTAGCCCCATACTGGCCAGGCAGGGCATGGTTCCTGAGGATACAGGATGCTCTTTAGTGGAGAGCCGTGACCTTTCCCTCAAAGGAGGGACTCCTGACATCGGTGCAGCCTTTCTACTAAACGATATGGCTGCATCATATTAAATGCAGACGAACAGTCCACAAACAAGAGGCTGGCATGTGCATGTGGCTTCTCCAGATGTTTATACAGGGAGTTGAGAATGAAAAGCTTTGCATCCTCCTCCCTGTCTGGTAAGCAAACTGAAGTGTGTCAAAGGCTCTGTCCACCGTTTCCAGAATATTTCACAATGATCTGAAAGCGTTTCATTATTAATAATGTCAAAGCGACAGGTCTAAAATCACCAGGCTGCTTCAGTTTTGTCATTTTTGGGACTGGAATCACTAGATGATTTCCTACTGACATGGATTTTGTGAGAATTGAGAGATATTTGAAAAATATCCTGGAGTGCACCACTAAGCTGGTCTGCACAATATTGTAATGTGCACCCAAAACTGAGCAGCTAGCTGCATGACTAGCTCTGGTATGGCAGGTGAAAGCCATGTGTCTGTGATAATCATCACTGAACAGTCCCGGACAAAGTTGTTTGTGGCAATCCAGAGGTCACTAATCCAGGTCACTAATTTTGTTTACAATGGATCTGGTGTTGGTCAGGAAAAGGTGGGGGAGTATGGGTCTGTGTGGGTCCCTCCTTAGCCTGGCTAGCAGGCCTCCTCGGCACCGTCAATACTGCACGTCAGAACCTGTTTGATAATGCACCATCAGGGTAAAACTTTAAACAAAAGCAGCATTTGGTGCGTTCTGGCTAAGAACGTAGCTGGGTGCAGCTTTACTTTTATGTTTTTTTTATCAGGTTGCCAGTTCTGCACTTTATAAGCTAACCTGATAAGAGACATGCTGGAGTAAGCCGGTTCATCCCATTTTTGTATTTTTTTCTGGATGGTGGGGGATCGTAATAGAACGGTGTCCTGTGTAACAAGGGAAGCCACTGAGACACCCACAACGCCTTGAAGGCGTTCTTGGCATCTGTTTTGTATGTTTCATCACCAGGTTCATCGTGGAGCAGAAAAGGATCTTCATACAACAAAGTGAATAAAATCAGGCTTCCATCTCCCATGTGCCTTCTTGCAAACTGGAGCTGAACTTTCACATCTTGATTGTAAGACAACCCTCCTCTCCATCACTTCATCATCAAGCTGTATCATTTAGGGATTAACGTCCTCACCCAAGGGAGCGTCTTGATTTCCCAGTCTGACAGGGAATTGAACCAAGGACCATCTGGTTGTGGCCACAGTTTAAACCACTAAATCGTCACCTGCTGTCTGACTAAGTGAGGACTGCCATCACTGTGTAAGTAACTGTTGTTGTGATACGGATTCTTTATATGATTATAACAAGATCAACAAACCAGTGACAATAAAGAATCTGTATGTGTTGGTCAGTAAGCCTCAGTTTGGTTATTATTAAGACCACAGCTTTCTGAAAACATTGCTATGGAGAAACCGCATCACAGAATAGAAACTTTGTCACTGCACATATATACGTACAACAAAACTTGCCATCTGCATTTAATCCATCCGAATTACAGTTAGACACAATCCAACCACTAGGAGCAGTGGGCAGCCAGAGTCCAGCACCCGGGGACCAACTCCAGATAGAGACGCTGCCTTGGTCAGGGGCAGAGAAAGGAGCAGACCCTAAAACACGTTTTTGATTATGGGAGGAAACCCACGCAGAAATGGGGAGAAATGATGCTAACTCCACACAGAAAGGCCGGTAATCAATCCCACAACCTTATTGCTGTGAGGCACCAGTACTAAGCACTAATCCACAATACCGCCCCCGTGATGGCCAAGAAGATGGAGGGATGTAAGTGTCAGGCTTCGGGTCTTACCTCAAGATATCTGCAACTCGGCGAAGGAAGTCTTGCTCCAGCTGGTCATTATCAGAACTCATTCCTCTGTCGATGATGGTGAGGAGAGGCTCCACCAAACTCAACACAAGAGGACTGCCCGCTTGCCGTGCCACAAAGACCTCAACCAGGTCTAACACCTACACACAACAAGCAGTGAGAGTAAGTATCTCGCCTCTTCATCACTCGGCCTGGAAACATCCAGGGAGCCCTGACAGGCAATGCACATCATTTTTAAAATCCTGTGGTCCTTTGAAAGTTCTGCTGCTGGCAGACCCTATAAAGCCACTTTAAATCTATTACTTGCCCACTTATGTCATTTCACAAGTAGGAAGAACTCCCCCTTTGGGACTGTCTCTGGCGCCCCAGAGGGGGTGCAAAAAAATAACTGTAAACACTGTTAACCAACAAAAGAAGAAGGGGAAAAGTAAAAAGAAAACATTGTTAGCAAACATGCCAGGAGCAAAATGGATAAATTTTTCGTGAACAAATCTACCAGTGAGAAGACAGAGTTTGGGGCAACCAAAAAAAGAAGAGAGGACAAATCTTCATTTGCTCCTTTCCACAGTGCATCCCCACATCAGCTGCCTGGGCGCATCAAAGACCCAGACTCAACTGCTTGCACTAAACAAGAGGTGACACAAAACTAAAGTTATTTCAAATGGCAACTTTCTGGCTTTAAGAAACACTATAAGAAATCAAGAAAGAAAGATTGTGGCAGTCAGTAACGGTTACTTTTTTAGACCAAGCAGAGGGAAAAAAATATGGACTCACTCAATTCTGAGGAATAAATTATGGAATCACCCTGTAAATTTTCATCACCAAAACTAACACCTGCATCAAATCAGATCTGCTCGTTAGTCTGCATCTAAAAAGGAGTGATCACACCTTGGAGAGCTGTTGCACCAAGTGGACTGACATGAATCATGGCTCCAACATGAGAGATGTCAATTGAAACAAAGGAGAGGATTATCAAACTCTTAAAAGAGAGTAAATCATCATGCAATGTTGCAAAAGATGTTGGTTGTTCACAGTCAGCTGTGTCTAAACTCTGGACCAAATACAAACAACATGGGAAGGTTGTTAAAGGCAAACATACTGGTAGACCAAGGAAGACATCAAAGCGTCACGACAGAAAACTTAAAGCAATATGTCTCAAATCGAAAATGCACAACAAAACAAATGAGGAACGAATGGGAGGAAACTGGAGTCAATGTCTGTGACCGAACTGTAAGAAACCGCCTAAAGGAAATGGGATTTACATACAAAAAAGCTAAACGAAAGGCATCATTAACACCTAAACAGAAAAAAACAAGGTTACAATGGGCTAAGAAAAAGCAATCGTGGACTGTGGATGACTCGAATCTGCATTGGGCAAGGTGATGATGCTGGAACTTTTGTTTGGTGCCGTTCCAATGGGATGTATAAAGATGACTGCCTGAAGAGAACACGTCAATTTCCACAGTCATTGATGATATGGGGCTGCATGTCAGGTAAAGGCACTGGGGAGATGGCTGTCATTACATCATCAATAAATGCACAAGTTTACGTTGATATTTTGGACACTTTTCTTATCCCATCAATTGAAAGGATGTTTGGAGATGATGAAATCATTTTTCAAGATGATAACGCATCTTGCCATAGAGCAAAAACTGAAAACATTACTTGCAAAAAGACACATAGGGTCAATGTCATGGCCTGCAAATAGTCCGGATCTTAATCCAATTGAAAATCTTTGGTGGAAGTTGAAGAAAATGGTCCATGACAAGGCTCCAACCTGCAAAGCTGATCTGGCAACAGCAATCAGAGAAAGTTGGAGCCAGATTGATGAAGAGTACTGTATGTCACTCATTAAGTCCATGCCTCAGAGACTGCAAGCTGTTATAAAAGCCAGAGGTGGTGCAACAAAATACTAGTGATGTGTTGGAGCGTTCTTTTGTTTTTCATGATTCCATAATTTATTCCTCAGAATTGAGTGATTCCATATTGTTTTCCCTCTGCTTGGTCTAAAAAAGTAACCGTTACTGACTGCCACAATTATTTTTCCTGATTTCTTATAGTGTTTCTTAAAGCCAGAAAGTTGCCATTTGAAATGACTTTAGTTTTGTGTCATGTCTGTGATCTGCTTTTTTTCTACAAAATTAAACAACTGAATGAACATCCTCCGAGGCCGGTGATTCCATCATTTTTGCCAGGGGTTGTAGATGAGAGACTAAATATGTATAATAGTTTAATATTATTTATATTAACATGTGTTACAACCCCAATTCCAATGAAGTTTGGATGTTGTTTAAAATGATTTTTTTGTCATTCAAGTTTTTATTAATTTTCCTTTTTCACACAAGCAACCACTTATAACAACCCAAAAAGGCAAAGCAAATAAAAAGTAAAAAAAAAAAATATTGAAATGTAATGTGTAAAATAATCAATGGCACAATGATGGTGTTTTGATGATGGCAGAGTCTTGTTCTTTAAGAAATGACATGAAATATAACCACATTTTGCTGGTTTTATCGTGGACCTTATGTACTTTGGAGATGAACGCCTCATAAGCCGCAGTCTCTTACATCAGTGTAATCCAGTCCTCAAGTTTAGGCCGATGGGGGCTCTTCCAAATCTGTAAAATTGATCTGGTGGCCACTATAAATGCAGCCATCAAAAATCCGAATAATTCTTTCGTAGATGAAGGGGACAAGAAGGACTTATCCCCCAACAGGCACAATTGAGGCATTGCTGGGATATTTATCCCAGTCCATTTTTCCAGATTTTTAATGACCTCCGTCCAAAATGAAAAGACCAATGTGTTGGGAGAGGGTCATAACACAGACCCGCAACAGGGGGCGCAAATGAACGGACAATGGATAAGACAAAGAGTAACAATTTAATGTTGTGAAACGCACAACTGAATACAGACACAGATAATGCCAATTGTACACAAGGTGACGTGCGGGCAGGCTCGAAGATAGGAGACCTCTGGCGATCGGAGAGCCGCGACCCACGCAGCTTCCACCACCAACGGCCTGAAGAACACCGGAGCCGCCAAGTCCTGAGTCCCCAGGTGGTCACCGTCTTCTGTTGCAGACCCTGGTACTGCTGGCAGAAGATGACAAAAACAGTTATGATGAGTGTGTATCCACACACCCAGTAATCCTTTTTCTACAGGTCTTCAAGGAGGGAAAACCTCCACCTCCAAACAACTACGTGCAGGTCCTGATACTACTTATCCGTGAGGAGAGAAGTACGTCGTCTCTTGTTGGATCTGCAATCCCAGCCTCCAGCTGAGGAAAGGTCCAGGAACGCCTGCAAGGCAATCAAAAACTCACTGTGCGATCGGCACCAAAACTGCAGAGAGGTTTACCTTCAACGGTAGGTGATTTCTCGGCGAGGAGGTGGAGTAATGATCCGGCTTTTGTAGAGCTGCAGGTGATTGGTGACAGCTGGTGTAAATGAGTGACAGCTGTCACTCTCTGTCTTGGCGCCCTCTCATGCTTGAAGCCCGCACTCCAAGCAGGGCGCCGACTGGTGGTGGTGGGCCAGCAGTACCTCCTCTTCAGCGGCCCACACAACACAATGGACATTCCAGGTGCAGGTATGTTTCTATATCTATGCCACATTTCCAGCAAACATTACTTTGAAGTAGTCCCATTTTGAACAGCTTTGACAGTGTAAAATAATATTGATGTATCACTTTGTAATGGATAAACTTGCTTCTGGCATCTCTAGTTGCCCAGCCTATATTTGAAATTATATTACTCCACCTTTCTTCACTAATTTCAATTTGTAAATCCCTTTGCCAGATCAATCTTAAGCCATTACAAAGTGCACCTTGATTACCCAAAGGTTTTTTATAAAACATTGACGCCGTTTGCCGAGTACCTGGCCTATTCAACCAATCCTGTAATGTACTCTTTCTGTATCTGATTTAAACCAAACACTGAGCCCACACTACTCCTAATCTGTAAATATTTCCAGAAGTCCCCTTTATCAACCAAATTAAATGTTTCTCTTATCATGTTAAAGGACAAAGTTATCCTCTCTATATAGATGTTCTGTTTTGTGCACCCCTTGTTCGAGCCATTTCCGCCACAGAAAGGGAGATTTTCCAATACACACTAACGGATTATTCCATACCGAAGAATAGATCTGTTTGTATGGAGAGATTCGTAATATTTTATGTGTCTTTGCCCGTGCCCACTGTGAATGTTGTATGATCGGATTATGTTGTATTGAATTTGCAGATTTTTGGGAAAGCAATTGAATAATATTAAATGGGGCCACAATTTCCTTTTCCAGTTTAATCCACCCTACCTCCGGTTGCTCGTTTTTCCAATGATTAGATAATTTATTAATTTCAAATGCAAGATTATATAATTCCAGGTCCGGAAGAGCCAGCCCTCCACATTCTCTCAAAGCTGTGAGTTTTACTATTCCAATTCTTGCTTTTTTACCATTCCAAAGAAAATCCCTAATTAATAAATTATATTGTTTAAAAAAATGTTAGCTATTGTTATTGGTATGATCATTGATATATAATTAAATTGAGGAGCAACCAACATTTTAATAGTATTAATTTTACCCCACAGAATAAAATTCAACAATTTCCACTTATCTAAATTAATTTTCAATTTTTGTAATAATGGCTCTAAATTTATTGAAATTATGTTTGTCAGTTCTGAACATAATCTAATTCCCAGATACGTCATTCCAACTGGAACCCACCTAAACTGGAATGGAGAAAGAAGAGGTTGGAGACATCCCTTTGACACCAGCATAGCTTCTGACTTTTGCCAATTTATTTTATAGCCTGACAGCTCTGAAAATGTGTCAATTATGCATAAAACCTTTGGAACTGAAGAGGAAGGGTCTCTTATAAAGAACAAAATATCATCAGCATACAGAAACATTTTATGCTCTTCTGAACCGTGGATTACTCCCCTGATGCTTTTATCATTTCTAACTGCGGCCGCTAATGGTTCTAAAAATAATATGAATAATAGGGGACAGAGGATCCCCTTGCTTTGTCACGCTCCTTAATCTAAAGAATGGTGATACCAATCCATTTGTTAAAACTGCTGCCCTTGGGTCAATGTCAGATGCGTTGCTCGGCCTCCTCCAGTCTCAGCAGGACTCCGTCCATATCACCACGTAGCTCCACATTAGCCTGCTTCACTTCACTCGCCAAACCCAAATGCTCTAAGACTATATTTAAGAACGCTCCATTCTACTCTATCAAAGGCTTTATGAGCATCCAATGATAAAGCCACTATTGGAGTGCTGTTATTTCTACTCGCCCACATAAGATGTAAGAGCCTTCTGACATTGTCAGATGAAGTTATTCCCTTCACAAAGCCAACTTGATCCGAGTGAATCAGGTTTGGCAGTATTTTTTCCCATTCTAAGAGCAATAACCTTAGTCAGTATTTTGCAATCCACATTAATCAAACTCACTGGCCTAAAACTACCTGGATCTGTAGGATCTTTATCTTTTTTTGTAAATAAGTGAAATCAAAGCCTCATTAAATGTGTCAGGCATCTTTCCCGATGAAAAGGACTCTTGATAAACCTCAGAACAGGGGCCAGTCTATCTATTAGCTTTTTATAATATTCAATGGAAACCCATCTAATCCAGGTGATTTTCCTACTTTCATTAAGGATATGGCCTTTTTCACCTCCTCCACTGTTATAGGACTGTCTAAACCTTTCTGCTGATCTTCTGTCAATCTTGGCAAATGAAGTTTAGAAAAGAAGTTGTCACACCTCTGTTTATCATATACTACCTCTGACTCAAAGTTTCTTATAAAATGTCAAAAAGACCTTGTTTATGTCACTAGTACTGGTCTTTAGTATCCCGTTCTCATCTTTAATAGCAGGTATTGTATAACTAGCCTCTTTCTTTTTAAGCTGCCTGGTTAACAGCCTACCTGTTTTCTCAACACACAAAAATTGCTGTTTAGTCTAAATAGGGCATATTCAACTTATTATATATTTCATTTATCTGTAATTTTAGGTCACAAACATGTTTCAGTGTATCATCTGAATAGTGCGCTGATAGCTTCTTCTCCAGTTCCTTGAGTTCTGTTTCCAATGTTATTATCTTTTTTGAATGTTCCCTTTTTTGTCTGCTGGCATAAGCAATAATCTGCCCTCTCATATAAGCTTTTGATGCCTCCCAAACTGTTCCAATCTTTTCTGTTGAGCCTATATTAATTTTGAAAAAAACTATCCAACTCATCTTCCAGCAACTTAAGAAATTCAGGGCTTTGCAACAAAGACACATTTAATCTCCATCTACCCCTTCTACCTAGATCTGGCTCCAAAATCACTCCCAGGTGCACAGGAGCATGATCAGTTAAAGCTATTGGTCCCATTATACAATCTGACACATTCCCAACCAGATTATTACTTATTAAAAAGTAATCAATTCTGGAATGGGATTTGTGTTTATGTGAATAAAATGTATACTTCCTCTCTCTCGGGTTGACTACTCTCCATATATCCACTAGTCCAAGATCTTCCATCATTAGTGTAATAGCCATCATGTCTTTTGGTTTATTTCTGGTGAAGGCTTGTCTAATGCAACATCTAAAACTTGATTAAAGTCTCCTGCAATTATTGTATGATACCCTGACAAGCCCCCCATTATTTTGTTTACTTTATGGAAAAAATGTGCATCCTCTATATTCGGGGCGTAGATATTACATAAATTAACCTTAACCCCATTAACATTAGCTTCCACACATATCACTCTTCTTTCTGAGTCCTTTTGTTCTTTTATACTGTATTGTGTATTGTATTAAAACTGTATTGTGGCATTACTTGACACATTTGCTTGCTTGCAAATTGCTTGCTTGCCTCTACTGGTGGTTGGCTCTCACTGCGGTATTGTATCACTTCCTGTTCCGGAGCACAGCGGTGTTTTTCTGTATCTGTTAGCTGTTTAATCTGCGCAGTTAGATTGATCTAGTTATCTAGATTACGATTTGTTTCCCAGTGTAATCTTTACGTGCCTTAACTAAAGCACTCCTTCTGCTGAATCACCTCTAAATTATTTACACATTATTCACTTTGCGTGTTTTTAGGAATCCGCTAGCTTAGCGTAGCTACTAGCTCTTAGCCGATTTAGCATGGCGGCTTCTCCTGTCTCTCCCGCACTTTTCTGCTCTGGGTGTGAAATGTTTAGTTATTCCTCGGCCTCCTTTAGCAGTAATGGTACTTGTAATAAGTGTAGCTTATTCGTAGCTTTGGAGGCCAGGCTGGGCGAATTGGAGACTCGGCTCCGCACCGTGGAAAATTCTACAGCTAGTCAGGCCCCTGTAGTCGGTGCGGACCAAGGTAGCTTAGCCACCGTTAGTTACCCCCTGGCAGATCCCGAGCAGCCGGGAAAGCAGGCTGACTGGGTGACTGTGAGGAGGAAGCGTAGCCCTAAACAGAAGCCCCGTGTACACCGCCAACCCGTTCACATCTCTAACCGTTTTTCCACCACTCGACGACACACCCGCCGAGGATCAAACTCTGGTTATTGGCGACTCTGTTTTGAGAAATGTGAAGTTAGCGACACCAGCAACCATAGTCAATTGTCTTCCGGGGGCCAGAGCAGGCGACATTGAAGGAAATTTGAAACTGCTGGTTAAGGCTAAGCGTAAATTTGGTAAGATTGTAATTCACGTCGGCAGTAATGACACCCGGTTACGCCAATCGGAGGTCACTAAAATTAACATTAAATCGGTGTGTAACTTTGCAAAAACAATGTCGGACTCTGTAGTTTTCTCTGGGCCCCTCCCCAATCAGACCGGGAGTGACATGTTTAGCCGCATGTTCTCCTTGAATTGCTGGCTGTCTGAGTGGTGTCCAAAAAATGAGGTGGGCTTCATAGATAATTGGCAAAGCTTCTGGGGAAAACCTGGTCTTGTTAGGAGAGACGGCATCCATCCCACTTTGGATGGAGCAGCTCTCATTTCTAGAAATCTGGCTAATTTTCTTAAATCCTCCAAACCGTGACTATCCAGGGTTGGGACCAGGAAGCAGAGTTGTAGTCTTACACACCTCTCTGCAGCTTCTCTCCCCCTGCCATCCCCTCATTACCCCATCCCCGTAGAGACGGTGCCTGCTCCCAGACTACCAATAACCAGCAAAAATCTATTTAAGCATAAAAATTCAAAAAGAAAAAATAATATAGCACCTTCAACTGCACCACAGACTAAAACAGTTAAATGTGGTCTATTAAACATTAGGTCTCTCTCTTCTAAGTCCCTGTTGGTAAATGATATAATAATTGATCAACATATTGATTTATTCTGCCTAACAGAAACCTGGTTACAGCAGGATGAATATGTTAGTTTAAATGAGTCAACACCCCCGAGTCACACTAACTGTCAGAATGCTCGTAGCACGGGCCGGGGCGGAGGATTAGCAGCAATCTTCCATTCCAGCTTATTAATTAATCAAAAACCCAGACAGAGCTTTAATTCATTTGAAAGCTTGTCTCTTAGTCTTGTCCATCCAAATTGGAAGTCCCAAAAACCAGTTTTATTTGTTATTATCTATCGTCCACCTGGTCGTTACTGTGAGTTTCTCTGTGAATTTTCAGACCTTTTGTCTGACTTAGTGCTTAGCTCAGATAAGATAATTATAGTGGGCGATTTTAACATCCACACAGATGCTGAGAATGACAGCCTCAATATTAGACTCTATTGGCTTTGCTCAAAAAGTAAATGAGTCCACCCACCACTTTAATCATATCTTAGATCTTGTTCTGACTTATGGTATGGAAATAGAAGACTTAACAGTATTCCCTGAAAACTCCCTTCTGTCTGATCATTTTTTAATAACATTTACATTTACTCTGATGGACTACCCAGCAGTAGGGAATAAGTTTCATTACACTAGAAGTCTTTCAGAAAGCGCTGTAACTAGGTTTAAGGATATGATTCCTTCTTTATGTTCTCTAATGCCATATAACAACACAGTGCAGAGTAGCTACCTAAACTCTGTAAGGGAGATAGAGTATCTCGTCAATAGTTTTACATCCTCATTGAAGACAGCTTTGGATGCTGTAGCTCCTCTGAAAAAGAGAGCTTTAAATCAGAAGTGTCTGACTCCATGGTATAACTCTCAAACTCGTAGCTTAAAGCAGATAACCCGTAAGTTGGAGAGGAAATGGCGTCTCACTAATTTAGAAGATCTTCACTTAGCCTGGAAAAAGAGTCTGTTGCTCTATAAAAAAGCCCTCCGTAAAGCTAGGACATCTTTCTACTCATCACTAATTGAAGAAAATAAGAACAACCCCAGGTTTCTTTTCAGCACTGTAGCCAGGCTGACAAAGAGTCAGAGCTCTATTGAGCTGAGTATTCCATTAACTTTAACTAGTAATGACTTCATGACTTTCTTTGCTAACAAAATTTTAACTATTAGAGAAAAAATTACTCATAACCATCCCAAAGACGTATCGTTATCTTTGGCTGCTTTCAGTGATGCCGGTATTTGGTTAGACTCTTTCTCTCCGATTGTTCTGTCTGAGTTATTTTCATTAGTTACTTCATCCAAACCATCAACATGTTTATTAGACCCCATTCCTACCAGGCTGCTCAAGGAAGCCCTACCATTATTTAATGCTTCGATCTTAAATATGATCAATCTATCTTTGTTAGTTGGCTATGTACCACAGGCTTTTAAGGTGGCAGTAATTAAACCATTACTTAAAAAGCCATCACTTGACCCAGCTATCTTAGCTAATTATAGGCCAATCTCCAACCTTCCTTTTCTCTCAAAAATTCTTGAAAGGGTAGTTGTAAAACAGCTAACTGATCATCTGCAGAGGAATGGTCTATTTGAAGAGTTTCAGTCAGGTTTTAGAATTCATCATAGTACAGAAACAGCATTAGTGAAGGTTACAAATGATCTTCTTATGGCCTCGGACAGTGGACTCATCTCTGTGCTTGTTCTGTTAGACCTCAGTGCTGCTTTTGATACTGTTGACCATAAAATTTTATTACAGAGATTAGAGCATGCCATAGGTATTAAAGGCACTGCGCTGCGGTGGTTTGAATCATATTTGTCTAATAGATTACAATTTGTTCATGTAAATGGGGAATCTTCTTCACAGACTAAAGTTAATTATGGAGTTCCACAAGGTTCTGTGCTAGGACCAATTTTATTCACTTTATATATGCTTCCCTTAGGCAGTATTATTAGACGGTATTGCTTAAATTTTCATTGTTACGCAGATGATACCCAGCTTTATCTATCCATGAAGCCAGACGACACACACCAATTAGCTAAACTGCAGGATTGTCTTACAGACATAAAGACATGGATGACCTCTAATTTCCTGCTTTTAAACTCAGATAAAACTGAAGTTATTGTACTTGGCCCCACAAATCTTAGAAACATGGTGTCTAACCAGATCCTTACTGTGGATGGCATTACCCTGACCTCTAGTAATACTGTGAGAAATCTTGGAGTCATTTTTGATCAGGATATGTCATTCAAAGCGCATATTAAACAAATATGTAGGACTGCTTTTTTGCATTTACGCAATATCTCTAAAATCAGAAAGGTCTTGTCTCAGAGTGATGCTGAAAAACTAATTCATGCATTTATTTCCTCTAGGCTGGACTATTGTAATTCATTATTATCAGGTTGTCCTAAAAGTTCCCTAAAAAGCCTTCAGTTAATTCAAAATGCTGCAGCTAGAGTGCTGACGGGGACTAGAAGGAGAGAGCATATCTCACCCATATTGGCCTCTCTTCATTGGCTTCCTGTTAATTCTAGAATAGAATTTAAAATTCTTCTTCTTACTTATAAGGTTTTGAATAATCAGGTCCCATCTTATCTTAGGGACCTCGTAGTACCATATCACCCCAATAGAGCGCTTCGCTCTCAGACTGCAGGCTTACTTGTAGTTCCTAGGGTTTGTAAGAGTAGAATGGGAGGCAGAGCCTTCAGCTTTCAGGCTCCTCTCCTGTGGAACCAGCTCCCAATTCAGATCAGGGAGACAGACACCCTCTCTACTTTTAAGATTAGGCTTAAAACTTTCCTTTTTGCTAAAGCTTATAGTTAGGGCTGGATCAGGTGACCCTGAACCATCCCTTAGTTATGCTGCTATAGACGTAGACTGCTGGGGGGTTCCCATGATGCACTGTTTCTTTCTCTTTTTGCTCTGTATGCACCACTCTGCATTTAATCATTAGTGATCGATCTCTGCTCCCCTCCACAGCATGTCTTTTTCCTGGTTCTCTCCCTCAGCCCCAACCAGTCCCAGCAGAAGACTGCCCCTCCCTGAGCCTGGTTCTGCTGGAGGTTTCTTCCTGTTAAAAGGGAGTTTTTCCTTCCCACTGTAGCCAAGTGCTTGCTCACAGGGGGTCGTTTTGACCGTTGGGGTTTTACATCATTATTGTATGGCCTTGCCTTACAATATAAAGCGCCTTGGGGCAACTGTTTGTTGTGATTTGGCGCTATATAAAAAAAAAATTGAATTGAATTTTATAATAGAAAAATTAAGTTTTTTGTGCACCAAAATAGCCACCCCCTGCTTCTTACTTGTATATGAACAGTGAAACACCTGCCCCATGCAGTCCCTCCTCCATTTAAGTACCTCTGAGTCTGACAAATGTGTTTCCTGTATAAAGGCCACCTGAGTCTGTTGTGATTTCAGGTATGTTAGGCATTTCTTAAGCTTTACAGGATTCTGAAGTCCATTTATATTCCAAGTTGTCATTCTTACACACTTAGCCATTATAAAAAAAATATATATTATAATAGACCTTGCTGCCACTGAAAAGATAAAATGTAAAGAAAAAAGTGCCATTATTTCTCCATTTAAACACTCAAATACACATAAAAAAAACATATTCTTAAGAACAAACAATTGAAGTAACCCCACAAACTCACCCCACCCCATACCCCCCCCCTGTTCAGAGAGAAACCTCCCATAAACGTGGTCCATGGATGCTGTAGCTCCTCTGAAAAAGAGAGCTTTAAATCAGAAGTGTCTGACTCCATGGTATAACTCACAAACTCGTAGCTTAAAGCAGATAACCCGTAAGTTGGAGAGGAAATGGCGTCTCACTAATTTAGAAGATCTTCACTTAGCCTGGAAAAAGAGTCTGTTGCTCTATAAAAAAGCCCTCTGTAAAGCTAGGACATCTTTCCACTCATCACTAATTGAAGAAAATAAGAACAACCCCAGGTTTCTTTTCAGCACTGTAGCCAGGCTGACAAAGAGTCAGAGCTCTATTGAGCTGAGTATTCCATTAACTTTAACTAGTAATGACTTCATGACTGTCTTTGCTAACAAAATTTTAACTATTAGAGAAAAAATTACTCATAACCATCCCAAAGACGTATCGTTATCTTTGGCTGCTTTCAGTGATGCCGGTATTTGGTTAGACTCTTTCTCTCCGATTGTTCTGAGTTATTTTCATTAGTTACTTCATCCAAACCATCAACATGTTTATTAGACCCCATTCCTACCAGGCTGCTCAAGGAAGCCCTACCATTATTTAATGCTTCGATCTTAAATATGATCAATCTATCTTTATTAGTTGGCTATGTACCACAGGCTTTTAAGGTGGCAGTAATTAAACCATTACTTAAAAAGCCATCACTTGACCCAGCTATCTTATCTAATTATAGGCCAATCTCCAACCTTCCTTTTCTCTCAAAAATTCTTGAAAGGGTAGTTGTAAAACAGCTAACTGATCATCTGCAGAGGAATGGTCTATTTGAAGAGTTTCAGTCAGGTTTTAGAATTCATCATAGTACAGAAACAGCATTAGTGAAGGTTACAAATGATCTTCTTATGGCCTCGGACAGTGGACTCATCTCTGTGCTTGTTCTGTTAGACCTTAGTGCTGCTTTTGATACTGTTGACCATAAAATTTTATTACAGAGATTAGAGCATGCCATAGGTATTAAAGGCACTGCGCTGCGGTGGTTTGAATCATATTTGTCTAATAGATTACAATTTGTTCATGTAAATGGGGAGTCTTCTTCACAGACTAATGTTAATTATGGAGTTCCACAAGGTTCTGTGCTAGGACCAATTTTATTCACTTTATACATGCTTCCCTTAGGCAGTATTATTAGAGGGTATTGCTTAAATTTTCATTGTTACGCAGATGATACCCAGCTTTATCTATCCATGAAGCCAGAGGACACACACCAATTAGCTAAACTGCAGGATTGTCTTACAGACATAAAGACATGGATGACCTCTAATTTCCTGCTTTTAAACTCAGATAAAACTGAAGTTATTGTACTTGGCCCCACAAATCTTAGAAACATGGTGTCTAACCAGATCCTTACTCTGGATGGCATTACCCTGACCTCTAGTAATACTGTGAGAAATCTTGGAGTCATTTTTGATCAGGATATGTCATTCAAAGCGCATATTAAACAAATATGTAGGACTGCTTTTTTTGCATTTACGCAATATCTCTAAAATCAGAAAGGTCTTGTCTCAGAGTGATGCTGAAAAACTAATTCATGCATTTATTTCCTCTAGGCTGGACTATTGTAATTCATTATTATCAGGTTGTCCTAAAAGTTCCCTAAAAAGCCTTCAGTTAATTCAAAATGCTGCAGCTAGAGTACTGACGGGGACTAGAAGGAGAGAGCATATCTCACCCATATTGGCCTCTCTTCATTGGCTTCCTGTTAATTCTAGAATAGAATTTAAAATTCTTCTTCTTATAAGGTTTTGAATAATCAGGTCCCATCTTATCTTAGGGACCTCGTAGTACCATATCACCCCAATAGAGCACTTCGCTCTCAGACTGCAGGATTACTTGTAGTTCCTAGGGTTTGTAAGAGTAGAATGGGAGGCAGAGCCTTCAGCTTTCAGGCTCCTCTCCTGTGGAATCAGCTCCCAATTCAGATCAGGGAGACAGACACCCTCTCTACTTTTAAGATTAGGCTTAAAACTTTCCTTTTTGCTAAAGCTTATAGTTAGGGCTGGATCAGGTGACCCTAAACCATCCCTTAGTTATGCTGCTATAGACGTAGACTGCTGGGGGGTTCCCATGATGCACTGTTTCTTTCTCTTTTTGCTCTGTATGCACCACTCTGCATTTAATCATTAGTGATCGATCTCTGCTCCCCTCCACAGCATGTCTTTTTCCTGGTTCTCTCCCTCAGCCCCAACCAGTCCCAGCAGAAGACTGTCCCTCCCTGAGCCTGGTTCTGCTGGAGGTTTCTTCCTGTTAAAAGGGAGTTTTTCCTTCCCACTGTAGCCAAGTGCTTGCTCACAGGGGGTCGTTTTGACCGTTGGGGTTTTACATAATTGTATGGCCTTGCCTTACAATATAAAGCGCCTTGGGGCAACTGTTTGTTGTGATTTGGTGCTATATAAAAAAATTGATTGATTGATTGATTGATGTGACACACGAGTGGTCGCCCTTAGAGATGCCCCTCTACTTCTCCCTCCTGTATACATTATAATTTCTCAAGTAACCATTATTAACCAAAAGTAACCAAACGATCTTGAAAATTATCAATATGCTACGGCCAAGAAACACCTTATATTCAGATTCCAGAGTAATGTCCATATGTGGTAATTGTCTCCACAGTGTACCTGTATTTACTCCCCCCCACAAAGAAGGAAAAGGGGGAAAAAAAAAAACTGTGGATTGCCAAAAGCCGCATTACTGCAGTTCCTTTGCCGTTTCCTCCTCCTCCTCGTTGTTACTTAAGAAGGACATAGCCTGGCGATGGTCCGTAAACTTCACCCGTTTACCCTTCCAGGTGAAGCGTAACTCTGCTGGATAAGCCAGGGTAAAACACACATCCAGCTCGTGCAACTTCCGTCTGACATCTGTAAACTTTTTCCTCTTTTCCGCCGTTTCACTGGTCATATCAGGGAAAAATGACAGCTTGCAGCCTTTCCAGATGATACTCTCTTTCCTGTTATACTTCTCCCTCGCAGCGGCGAGCACCCGTTCTCGTTCCAAGTAGCTCAGAAACCTGATGATTATCGGTCTCGGTGGTTTATTGTCCTCCGGTATCGGCACAGGTGCGCGGTGCACCCGCTGTAACTGTATTGGGTCAAGCTCAACACCAAGTGCTTCAGCAATTATACTTCACACACACTCTTCCACCTTTCCGTTCTCCATCCTCTCTTTCAACCCAATCAGGCGTAAATTCTGGCGTCTATCTCGATTAGCTGCATTCTCTACTGCCTGATGGAGTTCCTCGCATCTTTTTGTGCTTTTATTTACCGACTGGCGAAGCTTCTTGTTATCGTCTTCCAGCTCGGAGATGCGTTGCTCGACCTCCTCCAGTCTCAGCAGGACTCCGTCCATATCACCACGTAGCTCCACATTAGCCTGCTTCACTTCACTTCAGAAGCTGACCAACTCTAGCCATTTCTTCCATAGCTTTCTGTAGAGACTGCTGTATTTCCATTAACACACCGGAGTCCGCAGTTTGGCTAGCGGGCCTCGGATTAGCCGCCGCACTGCTAGCTACCACACTTTGTTTAGCTGCTGCCATCCTGGTCGTCATTGCTCACTCCAAAACGAACACCACCCCACCCGATAACTTTTACGGTTGGCCAGTAACAACCATTCGTTACTGAGAAGAGGATTTTCATAGCGAAATAAAGTAACTCGAGGGCCTCGATCGGGAGAGCTCTCTCAAGCGTCCATCTTGCTCAGTGAACCCACATGACCCCCGATGTTGTGTAAAATGTAAACAAAAACAGAATACAATGATTTTCAAATCCTGTTCAACCTATATTCAATTGAATACACCACAAAGACAAGATTTTTAATGTTCAAACTGATAAATTTTATTGTTTTTGTGCAAATATTTGCTCATTTTGAAATGGATGCCTGCAACATGTTTCAAAAAAGCTGGGACAGTGATATGTTTACCACTGTGTTACATCACCTTTCCTTCTAACAACACTCAATAAGCGTTTGGGAACTGAGGACATTAACGGTTGAAGCTTTGTAGGTGGAATTCTTTCCCATTCTTGATTGATGTACAACTTCAGTTGTTCAACAGTCCGGGGTCTCCGCTGTCGTATTTTGCGCTTCATAATGCGCCACACATTTTCACTGGGCGACAGGTCTGGACTGCAGGCAGGCCAGTCTAGTACCCGCACTCACACGTGCAGAATGTGGCATTGTCTTGCTGAAATAAGCAGGGACGTCCCTGAAAAAGACGTTGCTTGGATGGCAGCATGTGTTGCTCCAAAACCTGGATGTACCTTTCAGCATTGATGGTGCCATCACAGATGTGTAAGTTGCCCATGGGCACTAACACACCTCCATACCATCACAGATGCTGGCTTTTGAACTTTGTACTGGTAACAATCAGGATGGTCCTTTTCCTCTTTTGTCCAGAGGACACGACGTCCATGATTTCCAAAAACAACTTGAAATGTGGACTCATCAGACCACAGCACAGTTTTCCACTTTGTGATGGTGCCATCACAGATGTGTAAGTTGCCCATGGGCACTAACACACCTCCATACCATCACAGATGTGTAAGTTGTCCATGCTGTGGGCACTAACACACCTCCATACCATCACAGATGTGTAAGTTGCCCATGCTGTGGGCACTAACACACCTCCATACCATCACAGATGTGTAAGTTGCCCATGGGCACTAACACACCTCCATACCATCACAGATGTGTAAGTTGCCCATGGGCACTAACACACCCCCATACCATCACAGATGTGTAAGTTGTCCATGGGCACTAACACACCCCCATACCATCACAGATGCTGGCTTTTGAACTTTGTACTGGTAACAATCTGGATGGTATTTTTCCTCTTTTGTCCAGAGGACACGACGTCCATGAGTTCCAAAAACAACTTGAAATGTGGACTCAGACCACAGCACACTTTTCCACTTTGTGTCTGTCCATTTCAAATCAGCTCGGGCCCAGAAAAGGCGGCGGTGTTTCTGGATGTTGTTGATGTTTGGCTTTCACTTTGCATGGTAGAGTGTTAACTTGCACTTGTAGATGTAGTGACGAACTGTGTTAACTGTCAATGGTTTTCTGAAGTGTTCCTGAGCCCACGTGGTAAAATCCTTTACACAATGATGTCGGTTTTTAATGCCGTACCACCTGAGGGATTAAAGGTCACGGGCATTCAAAGTTAGTTTTCGACCTTGACATTTACATGTAGAAAGTTCTCCAGATTCTCTGAATCTTCAGATTATATTATGGACTGTAGATGATGGAATCCCTAAATTCCTTGCAATTGAATGTTGAGAAACGGTTCGTAAACTGTTGGACAATAAAGTCCATCAGTTTGAACATTAAAAATCTTGTCTGTGGTCTATTCAATTGAATATAGGTTGAAGAGAATTTACAAATCATTGCATTCTGTTTTTATTTACATTTTACATAACATCCCAACTTCATTGGAATTGAGGTTGTAGTGATGCCAAAGATGTTTAACACGCAGATGTTTAAATGTTTAAAAAAAAAAAAAAGATGTTTAAAATATGACAAAAGGTACAAGAATAGAACGTCCTTTAAAAACATGTTCAAAATGTTTACAAAGGCTGTAAAATGTGTAAATGCATAGACAGTTCCTTAAAAACCCACAAATATATTTACAATGTTTTTAAGATGTGTTATTTTATATTTAAGATGTGTTAAAGAACAAAAAGAGACACGCAAAGATGTTGAAATTGTGCGTATGTGTGTCGATTGGGGGGGGAGATCAGGTATTCATTTGTTCTGAGAGGGGGTTCACTCTCTCACACTTCGAAAACCCGTTCGAAACTACTATTCTACACATTACCCTTTGTTTTACCACTTTGTTTATTGTGACTGGAGGTCGTGTCACAGGTTTGTTTACTGCTACTGAAGTTCGCATTGCAGTTTTGTTTATTGCTACTGAAGTTCGCGTAGCAGTTTTGTTTATTGTGACTGAAGTTTGTGTAGCAGTTTTGTTGATTATGACCGGAGTTTGTGTCGGCCTGGAGGTCGTATCACAGTTTCATATCACAGACATGCCTTCAAACGGTACAGACGGCAGACAGGCCATCAGAAGGTACTGCTGGTGAAAGGCCAGCAGAAGGTACAGATGGCAGACAGGCCGTCAGAAGGTACAGATGGCAGACAGGCCGTCAGAAGGTACAGATGGCAGACAGGCCGTCAGAAGGTACAGATGGCAGACAGGCCGTCAGAAGGTACAGATGGCAGACAGGCCGTCAGAAGGTACAGATGGCAGACAGGCCGTCAGAAGGTACAGATGGCAGACAGGCCGTCAGAAGGTACAGATGGCAGACAGGCCAGCAGAAGGTACAGATTACAGATAAGCCATCAGAAGGTACAGATGACAGACAGGCCAACAAAAGGTGCAGATGGCAGAGAGACCAGCAGAAGGTACAGCTGGCGGCAGGCCAGCAGAAGATACAGATTTTAAACTGCCCTGAGCATCCACTTACTCCCCCATCTGTTCGCCATTTTCAGCTACCTATGTTGTGAACTAGTCGTGCCAGGGATTCCAATACTTTTGTGGCTATCAGGATCTTGAATTCATTGGATTACTATCATTGAATTTTTTTTTTTTTTTTTTTTTTACAGGATTTTTATATACAGTATGATAATATTAATTTATTTATTCTTGTCCATGCTCATGATGATAGCATTTATGTGTATTGTCTAATTGGATTCTGTCACTGGTTTTGGGGGATGGAGTGTTTTTATTGTCAATGGTCTTGTGTCGTGTGTACAATGCTGTTAGTGTCTGGTGATGTTCATATATGTGTTTTGGACAGCCTACTGCAATCTAAGTATCCTTTGTAAGGATACATATAGTGAAACTTGAACTTGAGATGGCAGAGAGGCCAGCAAGAAGGTACAGGTGGCAGAAAGGCCAGCAGAAGGTACAGATGCCAGACAAGGCCAGCAAGAAGGTACAGATGGCAGAGAGGCCAAAAGAAGGTACAGATGGAAGAAAGGCCAGCAGAAGGTACAGGTGGCGGAGAGGCCAGCAGAAGGTACAGATGGCAGAGAGGCCATCAGAAGGTACAGATGGCAGAGAGGCCATCAGAAGGTACAGATGGCAGAGAGGCCATCAGAATGTACAGATGGCAGACAGGCCAGCAGAAGGTACAGATTACATACAGGCCGTCAGAAGGTACAGCTGGTGACAGGCCAGCAGAAGGTACAGATTACAGATAAGCCATCAGAAGGTACAGATGACAAACAGGCCAACGAAAGGTGCAGATGGCAGAGAGGCCAGCAGAAGGTACAGATTTTGAACTGCCCTGAGCATCCACTTACTCCCCCATCTGGTCGCCATTTTCAGCTACCTATGTTGAGAACTAGTCGTGCCAGAGATTCCAATACTTTTGTGGCTATCAGGAACTTGAATTCATTGGATTACTATCATTGAATTTTTAATTTTTTAATTTTTTTTTTTTTTTTTTTTTTTTTACAGGATTTTTTATATACAGTATGATAATATTAATTTATTTATTCTTGTCCATGTTCATGATGATAGCATTTATGTGTATTGTCTAATTGGATTCTGTCATTGGTTTTGGGGGGATGGAGTGTTTTTATTGTCGATGGTCTTGTGTCGTGTGTACAATGCTGTTAGCGTCTGGTGATGTTCATATATGTGTTTTGGACAGCCTGCTGCAATCTAAGTATCCTTTGTAAGGATAAATATAGTGAAACTTGAACTTGAGATGGCAGAGAGGCCAGCAGAAGGTAGAGATGGCAGAAAGGCCAGCAAGAAGGTACAGATGGACGAGAGACCAGCAGAAGGTACAGATAGCAGAGAGGCCAGCAAGAAGGTACAGGTGGCAGAAAGGCCAGCAGAAGGTACAGATGGCAGAGAGGCCATCAGAAGGTACAGATGGCAGAGAGGCCATCAGAAGGTACAGATGGCAGAGAGGCCATCAGAAGGTACAGATGGCAGAGAGGCCATCAGAATGTACAGATGGCAGACAGGCCAGCAGAAGGTACAGATTACATACAGGCCGTCAGAAGGTACAGCTGGTGACAGGCCAGCAGAAGGTACAGATTACAGATAAGCCATCAGAAGGTACAGATGACAAACAGGCCAACGAAAGGTGCAGATGGCAGAGAGGCCAGCAGAAGGTACAGATTTTGAACTGCCCTGAGCATCCACTTACTCCCCCATCTGGTCGCCATTTTCAGCTACCTATGTTGAGAACTAGTCGTGCCAGAGATTCCAATACTTTTGTGGCTATCAGGAACTTGAATTCATTGGATTACTATCATTGAATTTTTAATTTTTTAATTTTTTTTTTTTTTTTTTTTTTTTTTTTTTTACAGGATTTTTTATATACAGTATGATAATATTAATTTATTTATTCTTGTCCATGTTCATGACGATAGCATTTATGTGTATTGTCTAATTGGATTCTGTCATTGGTTTTGGGGGGATGGAGTGTTTTTATTGTCGATGGTCTTGTGTCGTGTGTACAATGCTGTTAGCGTCTGGTGATGTTCATATATGTGTTTTGGACAGCCTGCTGCAATCTAAGTATCCTTTGTAAGGATAAATATAGTGAAACTTGAACTTGAGATGGCAGAGAGGCCAGCAGAAGGTAGAGATGGCAGAAAGGCCAGCAAGAAGGTACAGATGGACGAGAGACCAGCAGAAGGTACAGATAGCAGAGAGGCCAGCAAGAAGGTACAGGTGGCAGAAAGGCCAGCAGAAGGTACAGATGCCAGACAAGGCCAGCAAGAAGGTACAGATGGCAGAGGCCAAAAGAAGGTACAGATGGAAGAAAGGCCAGCAGAAGGTACAGATGCCAGACAAGGCCAGCAAGAAGGTACAGATGGCAGAGAGGCCAAAAGAAGGTACAGATGGAAGAAAGGCCAGCAGAAGGTACAGGTGGCGGAGAGGCCAGCAGAAGGTACAGATGGCAGAGAGGCCATCAGAAGGTACAGATGGCAGAGAGGCCATCAGAAGGTACAGATGGCAGAGAGGCCATCAGAAGGTACAGATGGCAGAGAGGCCATCAGAAGGTACAGATGGCAGAGAGGCCATCAGAAGGTACAGATGGCAGAGAGGCCATCAGAATGTACAGATGGCAGACAGGCCAGCAGAAGGTACAGATTACATACAGGCCGTCAGAAGGTACAGCTGGTGACAGGCCAGCAGAAGGTACAGATTACAGATAAGCCATCAGAAGGTACAGATGACAAACAGGCCAACGAAAGGTGCAGATGGCAGAGAGGCCAGCAGAAGGTACAGATTTTGAACTGCCCTGAGCATCCACTTACTCCCCCATCTGGTCGCCATTTTCAGCTACCTATGTTGAGAACTAGTCGTGCCAGAGATTCCAATACTTTTGTGGCTATCAGGAACTTGAATTCATTGGATTACTATCATTGAATTTTTAATTTTTTAATTTTTTTTTTTTTTTTTTTTTTTTTTTTACAGGATTTTTTATATACAGTATGATAATATTATTGTCCATGTTCATGACGATAGCATTTATGTGTATTGTCTAATTGGATTCTGTCATTGGTTTTGGGGGGATGGAGTGTTTTTATTGTCGATGGTCTTGTGTCGTGTGTACAATGCTGTTAGCGTCTGGTGATGTTCATATATGTGTTTTGGACAGCCTGCTGCAATCTAAGTATCCTTTGTAAGGATAAATATAGTGAAACTTGAACTTGAGATGGCAGAGAGGCCAGCAGAAGGTAGAGATGGCAGAAAGGCCAGCAAGAAGGTACAGATGGACGAGAGACCAGCAGAAGGTACAGATAGCAGAGAGGCCAGCAAGAAGGTACAGGTGGCAGAAAGGCCAGCAGAAGGTACAGATGCCAGACAAGGCCAGCAAGAAGGTACAGATGGCAGAGGCCAAAAGAAGGTACAGATGGAAGAAAGGCCAGCAGAAGGTAGAGATGCCAGAGAGCCCAACAGAAGGTAGAGATGCCAGAGAACCCAGCAGAAGCTACAGATGGCGGAGAGGCCAGCAGAAGGTACAGGTGGCGGAGAGGCCAGCAGAAGGTACAGGTGGCGGAGAGGCCAGCAGAAGGTACAAGTGGCGGAGAGGCCAGCAGAAGGTACAAGTGGCGGAGAGGCCAGCAGAAGGTACAAGTGGCGGAGAGGCCAGCAGAAGGTACAAGTGGCGGAGAGGCCAGCAGAAGGTACAAGTGGCGGAGAGGCCAGCAGAAGGTACAAGTGGCGGAGAGGCCAGCAGAAGGTACAGGTGGCGGAGAGGCCAGCAGAAGGTACAGATGGCAGAGAGGCCAGCAGAAGGTACAGATGGCAGAGAGGCCAGCAGAGAGTAGAGATGGCGGAGAGGCCAGCAGAGGGTACAGATGGCAGAGAGGCCAGCAGAAGGTACAGCTGGCGGCAGGCCAGCAGAGGGTACAGCTGGCGGCAGGCCAGCAGAGGGTAGAGATGGTGGAGAGGCCAGTAAGAAGGTAGAGATGGCGGAGAGGCCAGTAAGAAGGTAGAGATGGCGGAGAGGCCAGCAGAAGGTACAGATGGCAGAGAAGCCAGCAAGAAGGTCCAGATGGCAGACAAGGCCAGCAAAAGGTCCAGATGGCAGACAAGGCCAGCAGAAGGTCCAGTTGGCAGACAAGGCCAGCAGAAGGTACAGTTGGCAGACAAGGCCAGCAGAAGGTCCAGTTGGCAGACAAGGCCAGCAAGAAGGTACAGATGGCAGACAAGGCCAGCAAGAAGGTAGAGATGGCAGAGAGGCCAGCAGAAGGTAGAGATGGCAGACAAGGCCAACAAGAAGGTCCAGATGGCAGACAATGCCAGCAAAAGGTCCAGATGGCAAACAAGGCCAGCAAAAGGTCCAGATGGTGGAGAGGCCAGCAGAAGGTCCAGTTGGCAGACAAGGCCATCAAGAAGGTCCAGATGGCAGACAAGGCCAGCAAGAAGGTACAGATGGCAGAGATGTCTGCAGAAAGTGGAGATGGCAGACAAGGCCATCAGAAAGTATAGATGATAGAGAGGCCAGCAGAAGGTAGAATGACAGAGAGGCTAGCAGAAGGTACAGATGGCAGAGAGGCCAGGAGAAGGTACAGATGGCAGAGAGGCCAGGAGAAGGTACAGATGGCAGAGAGGCCAGGAGAAGGTACAGATGGCAGAGAGGCCAGCAAAAGGCACAGATGGCAGAGAGGCCAGCAAAAGGCACAGATGGCAGAGAGGCCAGCAAAAGGCACAGATGGCAGAGAGGCGAGCAGAAGGCACAGATGGCAGAGAGGCCAGAAGAAGGTAGAGATGGCAGAGAGGCCAGAAGAAGGTAGAGATGGCAGACAAGGCCAGCAAGAAGGTCCAGATGGCAGACAAGGCCAGCAAGAAGGTCCAGATGGCAGACAAGGCCAGCAAGAAGGTACAGATGGCAGACAAGGCCAGCAAGAAGGTCCAGATGGAAGACAAGGCCAGCAGAAGGTAGAGATGGCAAACAAGGCCAGCAAGAAGGTCCAGATGGCAGACAAGGCCAGCAAGAAGGAACAGATGGAAGAGAGACCAGCAGAAGGTAGAGATGGCAGAGAGGCCAAAACAAGGTACACACGGCAGAGAGGCCAGCAGAAGGGACAGATGGCAGAGAGGCCAGCAGAAGGCACACATGGCAGAGAGTCCAGCAGAAGGTACAGATGGCAGAGAGTCCAGCAGAAGGCACACATGGCAGAGAGTCCAGCAGAAGGTAGAGATGGCAGAGAGGCCAAAACAAGGTACACACGGCAGAGAGTCCAGCAGAAGGCACACATGGCAGAGAGAGCAGCAGAAGGGACAGATGACAGAGAGGCCAGCAGAAGGCACACATGGCAGAGAGAGCAGCAGAAGGTACAGATGGCAGAGAAGGCCAGCAAAAGGTACAGATGGCAGAGAAGGCCAGCAAAAGGTACAGATGGCAGAGAAGGCCAGCAAAAGGTACAGATGGCAGAGAAGGCCAGCAAAAGGTACAGATGGCAGAGAAGGCCAGCAAAAGGTACAGATGGCAGAGAAGGCCAGCAAAAGGTACAGATGGCAGAGAAGGCCAGCAAAAGGTACAGATGGCAGAGAAGGCCAGCAAAAGGTACAGATGGCAGAGAAGGCCAGCAAAAGGTACAGATGGCAGAGAAGGCCAGCAAAAGGTACAGATGGCAGAGAAGGCCAGCAAAAGGTACAGATGGCAGAGAGGCCAGGAGAAGGTACAGATGGCCGAGAGGCCAGGAGAAGGTACAGATGGCCGAGAGGCCAGGAGAAGGTACAGATGGCCGAGAGGCCAGGAGAAGGTACAGATGCCGGACAGAGGCCAGCAGAAGCTACAGATGGCAGAGAGGCCAGCAAAAGATACAGATGGCAGACAGACAAGCAGAAGATACAGATGGCAGAGAGGCCAGCAGAAGGTACAGATGCCGGGCAGAGAGGCCAGCAGAAGGTACAGATGCCGGGCAGAGAGGCCAGCAGAAGGTACAGATGTCGGACAGAGGCCAGCAGAAGGTACAGATGGCAGAGAGGCCAGCAAAAGATACAGATGCTGGACAGAAGCCAGCAGAAGGTACAGATGGCAGAGAGACAAGCAGAAGATACAGATGGCAGAAAGGCCAGCAGAAGGTACAGATTCCGGACAGAGGCCAGCAGAAGGTACAGATGGCAGAAAGGCCAGCAGAAGGTACAGATGCCGGACAGAGGCCAGCAGAAGGTACAAATGCCGGACAGAGGCCAGCAGAAGGTACAGATGCCGGACAGAGGCCAGCAGAAGGTACAGATGGCAGAGAGGCCAGCAAAAGATACAGATGGCAGACAGACAAGCAGAAGGTACAGATGGCAGAGAGGCCAGCAGAAGGTACAGATGCCGGACAGAGGCCAGTAGAAGGTACAGATGGCAGAGAGGCCAGCAAAAGATACAGATGGCAGACAGACAAGCAGAAGGTACAGATGGCAGAGAGGCCAGCAGAAGGTACAGATGCCGGACAGAGGCCAGTAGAAGGTACAGATGGCAGAGAGATCAGCAGAAGGTACAGATGCCGGACAGAGGCCAGCAAAAGGTACACATGGCAGAGAGATCAGCAGAAGGTGCAGATGGCAGAGATGGCGAGGTTTGTTATATTTCAGACATTTCAGTACAGCATAGCCTACCTTCATCTTGAAATTTCGGACCAACATTTTCTTTTTGTGCAATTTGGACTTTTTGTCTTTTTTGTCCTGGTTCTTCTTCTTCTGCTCAGAGAATAGCATTGCCAGACTTTTGTCCAACTCCATCATGGCTTCATCGTCCAGCTCATCATCACTGCTGCTATCTCCGCTTGTGGCCTGCACACAACACCACAAACTGTCTAACAGTGTCCTCCAGCATGGGACACAAAAGGCATTCAAAACATGGACATATGTTACTAGAAATATTCATGCGTTCAACCCAGACTTCTCTTCTGGAGAGAACTGTGGGTTTCTTTTTGGAAGTGGTACATTCCCTGAAGTGAGTGATGGAGGACCAACAAAAAAGGTGACTTCAGCTCCCCGTGGTGTTCATCCCTTATCATCTATGTCCTGTTTCTCTGCTGTGGACTGCTGCACCGAGCAGGAACAGACGTCCACATACTCAGCTGTTTGGCTCATTGGAATGGATGCTTTGCTGTTTGATGAAGACATTGAATCCTATTTATTTGAGTGAAATGTGTCTAGCTGTATTTTATCTCTGGAGCCCGACACAAGGAAAAGCTTATAGTTGTGACACCATCACTCTTATTATGAATGCTTTGAGTGTGACCCAGCTTGGTTTTAAACAGGTGCTGAAAATACTTCCACCTCTCTCATTTATTTCAAAAAGGCACTTTAATGTTATGTTTCTTATTTCCACTGTCATGAAAATTCATGATTGGGATTTTTCAGTATACAAGTTGCAGGAACTAGTAAAAAAAACTAGGGGTGGGCAAACATAAAAAATCTTAATCGCATTAACTCAATGACTTTCTGTGATTAATCATGATTAATCGCATGGTATATGTGAAACCCAAAAATGAATTCAAAAGCCGCTTAAAAGCACAGTTTTATTTGAAAATGTAAATGAACATTGCATAAATTTGAAAATGTAAATTTCAACTGAAACACACTAATGAAATCAAATATAAAACCACTGGCAGGTCATTTGTTATCCTGTTTCATATCAAAATAACAATATTCATGTCCATGACTAAATGTACTAAAACAAATACGTCACAATTGTACACATACCACAATTTGATATGTGTACAATTGTGACGTATTTGTTTTAGTATGTTTAGATTTTGTTGTGATTTGGCACTTTATTAGCCGATTAAACTGAATTGAAATTGAACATTTTATTGAGTCTTAAAGTAAATAAATATGAATTTGGTCACTGGATCCTTAAACTTTGTACATAATGAACTCTACATGGTGAATCCTTGATCTCTGGACATAAATAGGAATAAACAAAATCTGTAGTTTTTGTCAAAAGCATTTCCTTTCAGACATTATTGGCATGAATGTGTTTCCATATATCTGAGCTGAGCTTAGAGCTGCTGTGCTTCACTTCAGGATGTAATTTGAAAAGAAAACACAGCACGTTTCATTTTGGGAGGAAAAAAAACGTTCGATTGTAGTTTCTTGTCTGTATTACATTTGGAAAAAGGTGTCATTTTATTTAAAGCGGCGATTAATTTTGAAGTTATTAATTCCGACTGGACACTGTCTCAGCCGTGCAGCGTTTCGAGCTGTGTGAACGGAACGGAGGACGATTCTCGTTTCTTGACAGCAACAAGAGTCCCAGTTAGTGACTTTAATCCACACAAAAGTGACTGACGATATTTTAATGGCTCTGCGAGGGGTTAAGAAGCGTCTTGCCGTTTCTGAAGAGCAGTGAATCAAAGAACCAACGAGCTACTGGATTGAAGCATTGCTTCAATGGTTCATGGTTTCAAAGTGGAGCCGCGTTGCAGAAATAGTTTATTACAGACCAAACCCTGAATATCCGACTTTATTTGTATGTCGGTATGACTCTGAAACTCGGAAAAATCCGTATCATTTATGGACTATAGGTTGACATGAAAACCACCGAAAAGCTGTGTTCACCGCGGGGACACGTTCGACTATTCGAGATTATTCAAGATTTTTTTTTTTTTTTACCGATGACGAATGATGCGTAAAAGATCCGGGCCTGATCCTGTAGAACTTTGTACCAAAAATGTCTATTCAAAAGTTCGGCGTCTTTCTGCATTTTGTTTTGTTGTGCATTGCATAGCCTGTAGTTTTCTCAATCCTCGTGTCGTTTTCTGTGTGAACTCAGCTATCAGCAGGAAGCAGCAGCATAAGCTCGCCCCCGACTGACGCTTTCAAAAATAAAAGGCAACGAGCAACAGTCACAAAAGGCCAAAAAAAACAAACAAAACAAAAAAAACGCAGCGTTAAGGGGAGGAACAAAATTGTCGCCGATAATGACCTCAATAATTAACGCAACGTTAGCGCGTTAACGTTGCCCAGCCCTAAAAAAAACATAAGATGTACAGCAGAAAATATGGTACCCATAATTACCTTTTTCCCCATCAGCCAGAAGTGACATGAATGAGCAGTGGTCCAAAATTAAATACAGCCTGTACAAAGCTGAAGTGTCTCCATACTAGAGGGACGCGGTGGCTGACAGGTGAGAGGACTTATAACAAGAGGGTCATAGGGCCAATTCCCCCATCAGACAGAAAAATCATGAAGGTGCCCTTGGGCCTCCGTTTCGAGCATACAGCATCCTGTCACCTGTACGAATGGATGAATGTTAAAGGTCCAATTGATGCTTTATTGCCCACTTTACAAATTTCACGATGATGTGTCAAACATGCTTTCATTGTACAGCCACGTTTGTGAAACTACAAACTGCTTTATTTCCTCTTCACGAACACCGTTTTAGGAATGACATTCACCATGACACCAATTTAATGTCAAACAGTGGAAGCTGCACACAGGGATGGAGTGTCAGGAGGGAAGAGGAACACAGCACGTTCACAGCGTCTGCCCTCACAACCTGACCCCCTGCCCCGGAGCTCGCCTTGCACAGTGCTCCATTAGTCATTCTTCATTTATCTTGTTCAAGTCATGAGTACGCAGAGCCACTTAGAGCACAAAACCTTGTTATTTTCTCTGGAGGTCCAGTCTGGGCTCTGTAGGTGTGTCTTCATGTGTGCACATTGAGGGCAGCAGAGGCTTTGCTCAGGCTTCTCTGTGAGGTGGAGAGCAACACACTGCTTCACTGTAAATACACAATAAGTCTATTTCAGGTGACCAATGCCAACCCTCTTTTTCTTAAAATACTTCATTTCACTCAGTGTCACGCTTTGGAATTAACACTGTCTTCTCCATTTTTCAGGGCAGCATTACAGCACCACATACATGTCGGGCATATACGACGTTTTCAGTGTCCCACAGCTGACATGGAACGTTATTCCACCCAGTTTGGGAACGATATGTTTTTGTTGGAACCGGTTCAGGAACGCCAATTTTGGGGTGGGACCCAAAACCAGAAATGTTAAAATACTGTTCATAGGTGTGACTGGCAAAGGACAAAAAAGGCAAAGACAAAAATGAAAATCTTTTAGTGCTGTTTCTGGTCTGACTCCGTGTTGAATTGTTGATTTGTGAAATTAAGTGTTTGTGTTTCATTGACACACTGTATACATGTTACCAATGTGAAATAAACTTATTTGGAAGAAAAAAGAATGTACAGAAATGTGGGAGATGCCAGACTATTTTACACATTTTGCCTGCATAATTTTCAATTTGAAAAGTTTGAAATTCACATCTTGTCCTTGTCATTCAGATTTTGATATCCCTCTATATTGTCCAAATAAAGAAAAAGAAAAACAAAAGGTCCAGCTTTCCTCAAGAAAAAAAAAAATGCAAATAAGCTTGCAACATAAGCCTTGGTCCCTACCAAATAATAAAGCCATGAATAATGATCCACGTATAAATCTATCATGTATTCCATACTAAGGTGCCTCTATGTGCCAGTAGATGGCAGTGTTCTATGCATTTTGACCCATCTACTGGATGGCAGTGTGAATGGTGCCCGGTTATATCAAATGGTTGTAGAGTTGAAACACAACTGAAACAGAATTTTCAGTTTTGCAAATGCCTTTTTGTTCCAAATGAAAAAAAAACAAAACATATTATACAAATACACAATTATTTGTAAAAACCATCACGTATTACAGTCACTTGTGTGTTGGTTTTTATCTCAACTAATCAGTGATCGGGGAGGCTCATTTTACTCATAATGCCTTTTGGCATCTGAGTGTTAATATTTAAAGCATTCAGAATTAAAATGAAAAGATATGTGTTATATTTTCACTTTGTAAAAATGTCATTTTGAGTTGTCATTAATGAGTTGACATTAATGAGTCAATGAGTTGACAATGTAGTTATTCTACGTGGACATTTGGAACAAATATAACAATCTTGGGAGAACAATCATACGTATAGATTCAATGCAACCAAGAAGGGAGAGGTAATGTGGACCACCACTCTAGGCCAATTTTTATCATGTCCAAGTGTTTACTGTAATTAGCTTGAAACAAATCATGTAAAGAAAGAGGGATATTGATTCCTAGGTATTTATTGCCGGCTCTATGCCATCTAAAACCACTTTGTTGCTGAACGCTGAGCGTGATATTGCCATTGGCATCCATAGCCTCTGTCTTATCACATTTATATTATAACCAGAAAAATAACCATATACAGAAATTATTCCCTTTAAGCGTGACATTGATAATGTAGGCTCTGTCAGATACAATAAAACATCATAGGCATAGAGTGAGATTTTATGTTCCTCTGTGCTGATCAGAATCCCTAATGAGCTGGGCCAACGGATCAATACTAATGCAGGCATCGACATTAACGTTTGACTGATTGTCCGGCACAAGTGTAGAATGTGATCGGACAAGCAATATGCTCTAATCGTTGTCCAACCGGACAAGTGAGTGGCATTTTTTCGTTTAAAATGTTCAAATTCTTTATTTTCATCGCTCGGAACCAAAATACCTGACCGCCGCCTTTTTGTTTTCTTATTTACATCACGTCTTGTCTCGCACCTCTCGAGAAAGCGTCTTCGGTTTTCTCCCGCCACTCTTCACGCAGCGGACAATTGGAAAACATGATATCAATGTGTGCGCGAGACCACTGTAGGGAGTGTGCGTTCGTAGTAGAGGCTGACATTTTTTCGGGAATCCCATGGGATGGAAGTCAACTTTGCCATTTATCACGTGATTGGGATGGTACGGGATTAAAAATTCACGGAAGCAGACGGGAGCAAGAACCAAGCTTTTAGGCAACGAGCCGTCCTGCTGTCATTTGAGCGGTCAATTTTCGAAATTTTTTTTTGCAGCGTAAGTATGATCTGCATGATCAATGCAGCTGCAGTATGAGTGAACAGACGGAGGAACTCCATGCAAGGCAATATTTTCTCACGGCGCAGGGCTGGGGTCGGGGTTACCGCGATGACCCGCAGTAAGGGTCAGGGAAGAACGTCGCCCGCTATCGATGTCGCCGCTGATCTGAGCATGCAGAGCTGTATCTCGCATTCATTGCAGCTTACTTTTGGATTTTGAAACCAGAATGTGTATAACAGTAACATTACTAACAGATAAAATCAATTTCAATTGAGAAATAGCCAGTATTGCATTCACTCAACGCGTGGGATCGGACTGAAGGCGCTAGCACTCTGTCTTCTCTCTTACGTCACGGCAATGTCCTGGATGTACAAACAGTTTTCGCGGAGGGCCAAATTTTAACTGCAAATTTGTCATTTTTAAACGAAGATTTCTCTGCTAAATTACACATTTGGGCTTTCAGATTTACTTTACTACATTCACAAGGGCCTTATAAATACATATCAGCTATTTCTTTCTGAGATGTGACCACATTTATTTCAATGCAGGTCTACTTTAAGGTAATAATTTGCATGAACATCACTGAGTGGAATGGAGGCAAAATAAAGAAGCTAGAATAACTTAAATTAAATAGTTCGGCTCACTCATAAAACCAAGATCTTTAAATTAAATTGGTTAAAATTAACAGTGTAGAGGACAAAGCAAATTAAGTTTAAAAAACCAATTAAATGCTTTGCTAAACTTGAGTTAGTCTGACTATAAGTGTGAACTAAAAGAAACAAAATTTCTAGGAGTCATGATTGATGAAGATTTTACATGGAAGTCACACATAAATTACACAAAAGGAAACATAGCGAAAGCCATTGCTGTTTTGCATAAAGTAAAATTTTCATTGAATAGTTATGGTTTATTAACATTGTACAATTCATTGATTGTCCCATATTTAACTTATTGTGTAGAAATCTGGGGATCAACATGTAAAACGTATACACAACCATTATTCAGAAAAGAGCTTTAAAAATGATTAGTAACAGTCATTTTAGAGATCCATCTAATCCATTATTTATTAAGTATAAGGTACTTAAATTTCATGATTTAGTTGATTTGAAAATATTACAAACAGTGTACCAAGCTACAACCCCTGGCAAAAATTATGGAATCACCGGCCTCAGAGGATGTTCATTCAGTTGTTTAATTTTGTAGAAAAAAAGCAGATCACAGACATGACACAAAACTAAAGTCATTTCAAAAGGCAACTTTCTGGCTTTAAGAAACATTATAAGAAATCAGGAAAAAAAAAATGTGGCAGTCAGTAACGGTTACTTTTTTAGACCAAGCAGAGGGAAAAAAAAATATGGACTCACTTAATTCTGAGGAATAAATTATGGAATCACCCTGTAAATTTTCATCCCCAAAACTAACACCTGCATCAAATCAGATCTGCTTGTTACTCTGCATCTAAAAAGGAGTGACCACACCTTGGAGAGCTGTTGCACCAAGTGGACTGACATGAATCATGGCTCCAACACGAGAGATGTCAATTGAAACAAAGGAGAGGATTATCAAACTCTTAAAAGAGGGTAAATCATCACACAATGTTGCAAAAGATGTTGGTTGTTCACAGTCAGCTGTGTCTAAACTCTGGACCAAATACAAACAACATGGGAAGGTTGTTAAAGGCAAACATACTGGTAGACCAAGGAAGACATCAAAGCGTCAAGACAGAAAAATTAATGCAATATGTCTCAAAAATTGAAAATGCACAACAAAACAAATGAGGAACGAATGGGAGGAAACTGGAGTCAACGTCTGTGACCGAACTGTAAGAAACCGCCTAAAGGAAATGGGATTTACATACAGAAAAGCTAAACGAAAGCTATCATTAACACCTAAACAGAAAAAAACAAGGTTACAATGGGCTAAGGAAAAGCAATCGTGACCTCTAAATTATTTACACATTATTCACTTTGTATGTTTGTAGGAATCCGCTAGCTTAGCGCAGCTACTAGCTCTTAGCCGGTTTAGCATGGCGGCTTCTCCTGTCTCTCCAGCACTTTTCTGCTCTGGGTGTGAAATGTTTAGTTATTCCTCGGCCTCCTTTAGCAGTAATGGTACTTGTAATAAGTGTAGCTTATTCGTAGCTTTGGAAGCCAGGCTGGGCGAATTGGAGACTCGGCTCCGCACCACGGAAAATTCTACAGCTAGCCAGGCCCCTGTAGTCGGTGCGGACCAAGGTAGCTTAGCCGCCGTTAGTTTCCCTCTGGCAGATCCCGAACAGCCGGGAAAGCAGGCCGACTGGGTGACTGTGAGGAGGAAGCGTAGCCCTAAACAGAAGCCCCGTGTACACCGCCAACCCGTTCACATTTCTAACCGTTTTTCCCCACTCGATGACACACCCGCCGAGGATCAAACTCTGGTTATTGGCGACTCTGTTTTGAGAAATGTGAAGTTAGCGACACCAGCAACCATAGTCAATTGTCTTCCGGGGGCCAGAGCAGGCGACATTGAAGGAAATTTGAAACTGCTGGCTAAGGCTAAGCGTAAATTTGGTAAGATTGTAATTCACATCGGCAGTAATGACACCCGGTTACGCCAATCGGAGGTCACTAAAATTAACATTGAATCGGTGTGTAACTTTGCAAAAACAATGTCGGACTCTGTAGTTTTCTCTGGGCCCCTCCCCAATCAGACCGGGAGTGACATGTTTAGCCGCATGTTCTCCTTGAATTGCTGGCTGTCTGAGTGGTGTCCAAAAAATGAGGTGGGCTTCATAGATAATTGGCAAAGCTTCTGGGGAAAACCTGGTCTTGTTAGGAGAGACGGCATCCATCCCACTTTGGATGGAGCAGCTCTCATTTCTAGAAATCTGGCCAATTTTCTGAAGTCCTCCAAACCGTGACTATCCAGGGTTGGGACAAGGAAGCAAGTTGTAGTCTTACACACCTCTCTGCAGCTTCTCTCCCCCTGCCATCCCCTCATTACCCCATCCCCGTAGAGACGGTGCCTGCTCCCAGACCACCAATAACCAGCAAAAATCAATTTAAGCATAAAAATTCAAAAAGAAAAAATAATATAGCACCTTCAACTGCACCACAGACTAAAACAGTTAAATGTGGTCTATTAAACATTAGGTCTCTCTCTTCTAAGTCCCTGTTAGTAAATGATATAATAATTGATCAACATATTGATTTATTGTGCCTTAGAGAAACCTGTTTACAGCAGGATGAATATGTTAGTTTAAATGAGTCAACACCCCCGAGTCACACTAACTGCCAGAATGCTCGTAGCACGGGCCGAGGCGGAGGATTAGCAGCAATCTTCCATTCCAGCTTATTAATTAATCAAAAACCCAGACAGAGCTTTAATTCATTTGAAAGCTTGACTCTTAGTCTTGTCCATCCAAATTGGAAGTCCCAAAAACCAGTTTTATTTGTTTTTATCTATCGTCCACCTGGTTGTTACTGTGAGTTTCTCTGTGAATTTTCAGACCTTTTGTCTGACTTAGTGCTTAGCTCAGATAAGATAATTATAGTGGGCGATTTTAACATCCACACAGATGCTGAGAATGACAGCCTCAACACTGCATTTAATCTATTATTAGACTCAATTGGCTTTGCTCAAAATGTAAATGAGTCCACCCACCACTTTAATCATATCTTAGATCTTGTTCTGACTTATGGTATGGAAATTGAAGACTTAACAGTATTCCCTGAAAACTCCCTTCTGTCTGATCATTTCTTAATAACATTTACATTTACTCTGATGGACTACCCAGCAGTGGGGAATAAGTTTCATTACACTAGAAGTCTTTCAGAAAGCGCTGTAACTAGGTTTAAGGATATGATTCCTTCTTTATGTTCTCTAATGCCATATACCAACAGTGCAGAGTAGCTACCTAAACTCTGTAAGTGAGATAGAGTATCTCGTCAATAGTTTTACATCCTCATTGAAGACAACTTTGGATGCTGTAGCTCCTCTGAAAAAGAGAGCTTTAAATCAGAAGTGCCTGACTCCGTGGTATAACTCACAAACTCGCAGCTTAAAGCAGATAACCCGTAAGTTGGAGAGGAAATGGCGTCTCACTAATTTAGAAGATGTTCACTTAGCCTGGAAAAAGAGTCTGTTGCTCTATAAAAAAGCCCTCCGTAAAGCTAGGACATCTTACTACTCATCACTAATTGAAGAAAATAAGAACAACCCCAGGTTTCTTTTCAGCACTATAGCCAGGCTGACAAAGAGTCAGAGCTCTATTGAGCCGAGTATTCCTTTAACTTTAACTAGTAATGACTTCATGACTTTCTTTGCTAATAAAATTTTAACTATTAGAGAAAAAATTACTCATAACCATCCCAAAGACGTATCGTTATCTTTGGCTGCTTTCAGTGATGCCGGTATTTGGTTAGACTCTTTCTCTCAGATTGTTCTGTCTGAGTTATTTTCATTAGTTACTTCATCCAAACCATCAACATGTCTATTAGACCCCATTCCTACCAGGCTGCTCAAGGAAGCCCTACCATTATTTAATGCTTCGATCTTAAATATGATCAATCAATCTTTATTAGTTGGCTATGTACCACACGCTTTTAAGGTGGCAGTAATTAAACCATTACTTAAAAAGCCATCACTATCTTAGCTAATTATAGACCAATCTCCAACCTTCCTTTTCTCTCAAAAATTCTTGAAAGGGTAGTTGTAAAACAGCTAACTGATCATCTGCAGAGGAATGGTCTATTTGAAGAGTTTCAGTCAGGTTTTAGAATTCATCATAGTACAGAAACAGCATTAGTGAAGGTTACAAATGATCTTCTTATGGCCTCAGACAGTGGACTCATCTCTGTGCTTGTTCTGTTAGACCTCAGTGCTGCTTTTGATACTGTTGACCATAAAATTTTATTACAGAGATTAGAGCATGCCATAGGTATTAAAGGCACTGCGCTGCGGTGGTTTGAATCATATTTATCTAATAGATTACAATTTGTTCATGTAAATGGGGAATGTTCTTCACAGACTAAGGTTAATTATGGAGTTCCACAAGGTTCTGTGCTAGGACCAATTTTATTCACTTTATACATGCTTCCCTTAGGCAGTATTATTAGACGGCATTGCTTAAATTTTCATTGTTACGCAAATGATACCCAGCTTTATCTATCCATGAAGCCAGAGGACACACACCAATTAGCTAAACTGCAGGATTGTCTTACAGACATAAAGAGATGGATGACCTCTAATTTCCTGCTTTTAAACTCAGATAAAACTGAAGTTATTGTACTTGGCCCCACAAATCTTAGAAACATGGTGTCTAACCAGATCCTTACTCTGGATGGCATTACCCTGACCTCTAGTAATACTGTGAGAAATCTTGGAGTCATTTTTGATCAGGATATGTCATTCAAAGCGCATATTAAACAAATATGTAGGACTGCTTTTTTGCATTTACGCAATATCTCTAAAATTAGAAAGGTCTTGTCTCAGAGTGATGCTGAAAAACTAATTCATGCATTTATTTCCTCTAGGCTGGACTATTGTAATTCATTATTATCAGGTTGTCCTAAAAGTTCCCTAAAAAGCCTTCAGTTAATTCAAAATGCTGCAGCTAGAGTACTGACGGGGACTAGAAGGAGAGAGCATATCTCACCCATATTGGCCTCTCTTCATTGGCTTCCTGTTAATTCTAGAATATAATTTAAAATTCTTCTTCTTACTTATAAGGTTTTGAATAATCAGGTCCCATCTTATCTTCATAGTACCATATCACCCCAATAGAGCGCTTCGCTCTCAGACTGCAGGCTTACTTATAGTTCCTAGGGTTTGTAAGAGTAGAATGGGAGGCAGAGCCTTCAGCTTTCAGGCTCCTCTCCTGTGGAACCAGCTCCCAATTCAGATCAGGGAGACAGACACCCTCTCTACTTTTAAGATTAGGCTTAAAACTTTCCTTTTTGCTAAAGCTTATAGTTAGGGCTGGATCAGGTGACCCTGAACCATCCCTTAGTTATGCTGCTATAGACTTAGACTGCTGGGGGGTTCCCATGATGCACTGAGTGTTTCTTTCTCTTTTTGCTCTGTATGCACCACTCTGCATTTAATCATTAGTGATTGATCTCTGCTCCCCTCCACAGCATGTCTTTTTCCTGGTTCTCTCCCTCAGCCCCAACCAGTCCCAGCAGAAGACTGCCCCTCCCTGAGCCTGGTTCTGCTGGAGGTTTCTTCCTGTTAAAAGGGAGTTTTTCCTTCCCACTGTCACCAAGTGCTTGCTCACAGGGGGTCGTTTTAACCGTTGGGGTTTTTCTGTAATTATTGTATGGCCTTGCCTTACAATATAAGGCACCTTGGGGCAACTGTTTGTTGTGATTTGGCGCTATATAAATAAAATTGATTGATTGAATTGATTAATTGACTGTGGATGACTGGATGAAAGTGATATTCAGTAATGAATCTCGAAACTGCATTGGGCAAGGTGATGATGCTGGAACTTTTGTTTGGTGCTGTTCCAATGAGATTTATAAAGATGACTGCCTGAAGAGAACATGTAAATTTCCACAGTCATTGATGATATGGGGCTGCATGTCAGGTAAAGGCACTGGGGAGATGGCTGTCATTACATCATCAATAAATGCACAAGTTTACGTTGATATTTTGGACACTTTTCTTATCCCATCAATTGAAAGGATGTTTGGAGATGATGAAATCATTTTTCAAGATGATAATGCATCTTGCCATAGAGCAAAAACTGTGAAAACATTCCTTGCAAAAAGACACATAGGGTCAATGTCATGGCCTGCAAATAGTCCGGATCTTAATCCAATTGAAAATCTTTGGTGGAAGTTGAAGAAAATGGTCCATGACAAGGCTCCAACCTGCAAAGCTGATCTGGCAACAGCAATCAGAGAAAGTTGGAGCCAGATTGATGAAGAGTACTGTTTGTCACTCATTAAGTCCATGCCTCAGAGACTGCAAGCTGTTATAAAAGCCAGAGGTGGTGCAACAAAATACTAGTGATGTGTTGGAGCGTTTTGTTTTTCATGATTCCATAATTTTTTCCTCAGAATTGAGTGATTCCATATTTTTTTCCCTCTGCTTGGTCTAAAAAAGTAACCGTTACTGACTGCCACAATTTTTTTTCTTGATTTCTTATAGTGTTTCTTGAAGCCAGAAAGTTGCCATTTGAAATGACTTTAGTTTTGTCATGTCTGTGATCTGCTTTTTTTCTACAAAATTAAACAACTGAATGAACATCCTCCGAGGCCAGTGATTCCATCATTTTTGCCAGGGGTTGTAATAAAAATACCTTACCAATAAACATTCAAAATATGTTTGAAAAAAAGAGTAAGTAGTTATAATTTGAAAGGAATAGAAGTCTTTAAAAAAACAAGATTCAGAACCAAAGTAAAGGAACGGAGTATTGCAGTGAATGGTGTAAAAGTATGGAACACCTCAAAGAAATCAAAGAATCAAGGTCACTTAAATTATTTAAAAAACGTATTAAACTAGATGCATTAAGTAAGTATGAAACTATGAAATAAGTCAGTGGGTTGTGACAAAGTCTAAAATGTAACAATGTTAAAAATGTAATCTTTTAAATAATGGCTAAAATTATGAAATAAGTCAGTGATATGTGACAAAGTCAAAAAATGTAATCTGTTAAATAATGTTGAATAATGATGCTTAAAATTGAAAGACTGTATTGTAAAAAGGGGCAGAAAATATAAGACTTGTTCTTCTCTGCTCCTTTTCATTCAGTGTCTTGTAATGTACTCATTTCTGCTTTTCTTTTAAATGAATGAAATAAATATTGAAGGAAAAAAAAACTCAGTGGCTGAGTTAGAATTTGTAAAAAAAAACAACAACAAAAAAAAAACATGCAAACTGCTATTTTAGGGTGTTTTTTTTTGTTGTTTTTTTTTTACTGAGCAAATCACTGGTTTTAGACTGTGGAATAGTCCAAAGAATATTTCACTTCTGTGGGATGATCCTCATGACGTGTTAACTGAAATCAAAAAGCTAGCATGGCTGCAGCTTTGGACACTGTTACAAACAGCCCCGGCCTCCCCTAACCGTTATAACTGGTCCACTGACCAATAAAGTTCACAGCTTTGACCCCCTAAAACAAACAAACAAACAACACTCATTCGTTTTAGCTTAAATTTTCATCATTTCCACAGCAGGAGCAACATTTGGGAATCGTCAGCTCACCTGGGCTGAAGTGGATCGGAAGGTGAATTACGCCTTGTCCACATGTAGCAGGGTTTTTGTAAAACCGAATATCCTGCTGCCTCCATCTGGAGTACACGTCACCTCGTTTTTAGAAAAAAAAATCATCCACATCTAACTGCATAAGTGCGTTTTTAAGCACATCCATAAGTGTGGCAGTAGTTCCCCAAATCCTATCCAATCAGAGTAAGCGTCTGTCTGTTGACGTCACTTCCACAAAACGTGAAACATGGCGCCAGGCTCATTCGTGTGGACTCATAAGGAGACAGAATTGCTCTTAAACATAGTTTTGGAATATAAAGTCAGCAAGACACACAAAAATGTCGACTGGGAGTTTTGCCAAAGCAAGTACGTGGACATACTGACACTGTTTTAGGATCAATATCCTGCAGAGACCTCCAGTGAGTTTCCCCATGGAAGGGGAGAACTAACGCGGGCTACCCTGACCACAAAAATTAAGGCAATCAGGGCCAAATATCGCCTGGCTGCTGACAGCGGACACAGGAGTGGGTATGGGAGAGTCGTTCTGCTTTATTTCCAGCTATGTGAACAAATACGGTACGGTTCCCCCGCCACTACAGCCTCCCTGTTCTGTCGCCTTCTACGCCGTCCTCGTGCACTGCGGGGCCATTGGACGCTGTGTCGGACACTGAGCAGTAGAGCAGTGTGAGGGCCGCAGTGAAACAGAGGAGAGACCAGCTTCAGGTGTGACTCAGTAGAAACTGGCTTAGCAGTGCACGCAAATATAGAAATCAATCAACTCAATCAACTTTTTTTTTATATAGCGCCAAATCACAACAAACAGTTGCCCCAAGGCGCTCTATATTGTAAGGCAAGGCCATACAATAATTATGAAAAACCCCAACGGTCAAAACGACCCCCTATGAGCAAGCACTTGGCCACAGTGGGAAGGAAAAACTCCCTTTTAACAGGAAGAAACCTCCAGCAGAACCAGGCTCAGGGAGGGGCAGTCTTCTGCTGAGACTGGTTGGGGCTGAGGGAAAGAACCAGGAAAAAGACATGCCGAGAAGGGGGGCAGAGATCGATCACTAATGATTAAATGCAGAGTGATGCATACAGAGCAAAAAGAGAAAGAAACAGTGCATCATGGGAACCCCCCACAGTCTACGTCTAAAGCAACATAACCAAGGGATGGTCCAGGGTCACCCGATCCAGCCCTAACTATAAGCCTTAGCGAAAAGGAAAGTTTTAAGCCTAATCTTAAAAGTGGAGAGGGTATCTGTCTCCCTGATCTGAATTGGGAGCTGGTTCCACAGGAGAGGAGCCTGAAAGCTGAAGGCTCTGCCTCCCATTCTACTCTTACAAACCCTAGGAACTACAAGTAAGCCTGCAGTCTGAGAGCGAAGCGCTCTAATGGGGTAATATGGTACTACGAGGTCCCTAAGATAAGATGGGACCTGATTATTCAAAACCTTATAAGTAAGAAGAAGAATTTTAAATTCTATTCTAGAATTAACAGGAAGCCAATGAAGAGAGGCCAACACGGGTGAGATATGCTCTCTCCTGCTAGTCCCCGTCAGTACTCTAGCTGCAGCATTCTGAACCAACTGAAGGCTTTTTAGGGAACTTTTAGGACAACCTGATAATAATGAATTACAATAGTCCAGCCTAGAGGAAATAAATGCATGAATTAGTTTTTCAGCATCACTCTGAGACAAGACCTTTCTGATTTTAGAGATATTGCGTAAATGCAAAAAGGCAGTCCTACATATTTGTTTAATATGCGCTTTGAATGACATATCCTGATCAAAAATGACTCCAAGATTTCTCACAGTATTACTAGAGATCAGGGAAATGCCATCCAGAGTAACGATCTGGTTAGACACCATGTTTCTAAGATTTGTGGGGCCAAGTACAATAACTTCAGTTTTATCTGAGTTTAAAAGCAGGAAATTAGAGGTCATCCATGTCTTTATGTCTGTAAGACAATCCTGCAGTTTAGCTAATTGGTGTGTATCCTCTGGCTTCATGGATAGATAAAGCTGGGTATCATCTGCGTAACAATGAAAATTTAAGCAATACCGTCTAATAATACTGCCTAAGGGAAGCATGTATAAAGTGAATAAAATTGGTCCTAGCACAGAACCTTGTGGAACTCCATAATTAACTTTAGTCTGTGAAGAAGATTCCCCATTTACATGAACAAACTGTAATCTATTAGACAAATATGATTCAAACCACCGCAGCGCAGTGCCTTTAATACCTATGGCATGCTCTAATCTCTGTAATAAAATTTTATGGTCAACAGTATCAAAAGCAGCACTGAGGTCCAACAGAACAAGCACAGAGATAAGTCCACTGTCCGAAGCCATAAGAAGATCATTTGTAACCTTCACTAATGCTGTTTCTGTACTATGATGAATTCTAAAACCTGACTGAAACTCTTCAAATAGACCATTCCTCTGCAGGTGATCAGTTAGCTGTTTTACAACTACCCTCTCAAGAATCTTTGAGAGAAAAGGAAGGTTGGAGATTGGCCTATAATTAGCTAAGATAGCTGGGTCAAGTGATGGCTTTTTAAGTAATGGTTTAATTACTGCCACCTTAAAAGCCTGTGGTACATAACCAACTAACAAAGATAGATTGATCATATTTAAGATTGAAGCATTAAATAATGGTAGGACTTCCTTGAGTAGCCTGGCAGGAATGGGGTCTAATAAACATGTTGATGGTTTGGATGAAGTAACTAATGAAAATAACTCAGACAGAACAATCGGAGAGAAAGAGTCTAACCAAATACCGGCATCACTGAAAGCAGCCAAAGATAACGATACGTTTTTGGGATGGTTATGAGTAATTTTTTCTCTAATAGTTAAAATTTTGTTAGCAAAGAAAGTCATGAAGTCATTACTAGTTAAAGTTAATGGAATACTCAGCTCAATACAGCTCTGACTCTGTCAGCCTGGCTACAGTGCTGAAAAGAAACCTGGGGTTGTTCTTATTTTCTTCAATTAGTGATGAGTAGAAAGATGTCGTAGCTTTATGGAGGGCTTTTTTATAGAGCAACAAACTCTTTCCAGGCTAAGTGAAGATCTTCTAAATTAGTGAGATGCCATTTCCTCTCCAACTTACGGGTTATCAGCTTTAAGCTACGAGTTTGTGAGTTATACCACGGAGTCAGACACTTCTGATTTAAAGCTCTCTTTTTCAGAGGAGCTACAGCATCCAAAGTTGTCTTCAATGAGGATGTAAAACTATTGACGAGATACTCTAACTCCCTTACAGAGTTTAGGTAGCTACTCTGCTCTGTGTTGGTATATGACATTAGAGAACATAAAGAAGGAATCATATCCTTAAACCTAGTTACAGCGCTGTCTGAAAGACTTCTAGTGTAATGAAACTTATTCCCCACTGCAGGGTAGTCCATCAGGGTAAATGTAAATGTTATTAAAAAATGATCAGACAGAAGGGAGTTTTCAGGGAATACTGTTAAGTCTTCTATTTCCATACCATAAGTCAGAACAAGATCTAAAATATGATTAAAGTGGTGGGTGGACTCATTTACTTTTTGAGCAAAGCCAATAGAGTCTAATAATAGATTAAATGCAGTGTTGAGGCTGTCATTCTCAGCATCTGTGTGGATGTTAAAATCGCCCACTATAATTATCTTATCTGAGCTAAGCACTAAGTCAGACAAAAGGTCTGAAAATTCACAGAGAAACTCACAGTAACGACCAGGTGGACGATAGATAATAACAAATAAAACTGGTTTTTGGGACTTCCAATTTGGATGGACAAGACTAAGAGACAAGCTTTCAAATGAATTAAAGCTCTGTCTGGGTTTTTGATTAATTAATAAGCTGGAATGGAAGATTGCTGCTGATCCACCGCCCCGGCCCGTGCTACGAGCATTCTGACAGTTAGTGTGACTCGGGGGTGTTGACTCATTTAAACTAACATATTCATCCTGCTGTAACCAGGTTTCTGTTAGGCAGAATAAATCAATACGTTGATCAATTATTATATCATTTACCAACAGGGACTTAGAAGAGAGAGACCTAATGTTTAATAGACCACATTTAACTGTTTTAGTCTGTGGTGCAGTTGAAGGTGCTATATTATTTTTTCTTTTTGAATTTTTATGCTTAAATAGATTTTTGCTGGTTATTGGTGGTCTGGGAGCAGACACCGTCTCTACGGGGATGGGGTAATGAGGGGATGGCAGGGGGAGAGAAGCTGCAGAGAGGTGTATAAGACCACAGCTCTGCCTCCTGGTCCCAACCCTGGATAGTCACGGTTTGGAGGATCCAAAAAAATTGGCCAGATTTCTAGAAATGAGAGCTGCTCCCTCTAAAGTGGGATGGATGCCGTCTCTCCTAACAAGACCAGGTTTTCCCCAGAAGCTTTGCCAATTATCAATGAAGCCCATCTCATTTTTTGGACACCACTCAGACAGCCAGCAATTCAAGGAGAACATGCGGCTAAACATGTCACTCCCGGTCTGATTGGGGAGGGGCCCAGAGAAACAGAGTCTGTTTGGATGAAGTCATGCAGCCTCCTGCACAACCTTCATATTACATATGAAGCAAGAGGGCACAATTATTCAGGCATGCCATCTCTACAGTCAGTCCACCCAAATCAAGCATTTCATTCAATGTCACACAATTCACCTTCTGCCAGAGGAACAAAACAAGATGCATCCCATTCCAGCAATCCTGCTGAGAGCGCAGGGTTCACGGGGTTCACTGGGTTCACCGGGTTCTCCTGTACCCAAGACCTTTTCAGTCATGATTAATGAATGATCAAGCATTAAGTTTTACATGTATGAAATGCCAAGTCTTCACTATTGTTTACAGATATGTTTGCACTACAATTCTCATCAGGTCATTTATTTAAATGAAGGGTGCTGAAGATAAACACAGTTGTATTTGCACAAAAAGCCTCTTTCTTATTTCAGTTTTACTGTATTTTTTTTTTATTTACATGGACGTCAAGAACATTTTTGCACATTTGCCTTAAATTGCTCACTGGCAAGCTGAATTTTTTTTTGAATAACAAACATTTTTGCAAAGGAATTTGTGCGGTCTGAAAGATATGTGAACATTATATAACTGATTTTTCATGTTATTTGTGAACATTAATCAAGAACTTGGTGCAAGAAACTGTCGCCACTTAATTTTGTGTATAACTTTGGTGTAACACGTCATAGCCCCACATCAGTTTCCTCCCTCCCTCTCCAGACAACATTCTCCGTTTTATGGATCCAGATACTGAGTCAGGACTCTCAGGACACTCTTCCCTTCAGCTGTCAAGCTGTCTCCTCTGACGTCTTGTTCCGAGTGTGGCTGGTTATCTATCATGTCATTAGATGCCTCACAAAAATTATGAAGCACAAAACATGCATAAATGACAAAGGACAGTTCCTGTAAGTTGATGTCCACGGCTCTCCTCAAAGCTCCAAAACAAGCCTTTAGCCTTCCAAATGTGCACTCTATGACCATGTGGGCTGTGCACAAAGAGAGTCCAAAATACTGCTCCTGAATAGTGCTTCCTTCATTAGCATGTTCTATCATGAGATACGGTAACAAGGGGTTGGTGGGATCCCCCAAAATAGAAACTGGGATGGTGCTTCACTGTCAACAACCCTAACCCTTTTTCCAATTCTGAGAAAGTCATTTATAGCTGAGTTTGTGAAAACACGGGCATCGTGTACGCTTCCTGGCCATTTTACTACCACATCCATGAAACAGTATTTATAGTCACAAGGGGCCTGAATATTTTATGAAAAACTCCCCTTTTGTTCAGGTTATTCCCACGTGTGTCATCCACAGCACCAAGACCATGGATCTGTTCAAATTTCTCCACAAGTGAATGCACCACAGTTTCAGTTGGCAGCTGTATGTATCGGGTCCCACGTGCACCGTTATAGCTTTACACACCTGGTGAAGAATTTTGAGACAACCTGCCTTGACAATCCAAATGCATTTGCTGTTTTTCATAATCTCCCTTCGTCAGCTAAATAGTACAGTGTGCAGGAAATTTTTTTTAAGAACACTGACCGGTAGACTGTGAGGACGCAATAACTTGACAACGACGGGACATATGGGACGGGGCCATACAGAAATTTTCACGCCATTCCTCTGGCAGCACAATTTCTGTCTCAAAGTTCTCCCACCAGCTGGCGGTGCATCCCGGTCTGACCCAAAACCGGCGTCTGTGTCTTTGGAGGAGAACCTGCCTCAGACGTGGATTGGAAAGGTGGCGGAAAATAACTGTCCTTAATGTCGTCCTTCGCCTGTGTTCGTGAATGTAGAGCAGTATCTGTCAAAACAAGCAGGCAAAAAGCACCTGGACAAGAGAGAGCGCCAAAATACTTGTGAGGGCATCCATACTGTTTACAAATCTAAACACAAGTCGCATATGTGACGTAACAACATATTTAGTCGCAGGCAGTGACGTATCGAAACGTTACTGATGTCCACATAAAGACCCATAAACAGAGAATTCGCAATTCTTCACTTTGGCCGGAGATTTAAAAGCATCGTTTTTAATGCCGAAAATCTGCACTTTCGTGTGGATGACGGGCCAAACTGTAGAAAAATATCTTCGTTTTGTGAGATACGTGTGGACAGAGCATTAGTCCACAGCTGAAAACCTCCGAGGACATAACAAGCAGGAGGAGCAGTAATCGTAAAGTCCCAAACTTCTTCAACTTATTCCAGCAAAACACACAGAGGCAAAAAGTAAATCTAACCCATACGTCGGTGGGGTTTCTGTTTCTGGTAAAACTTGAATAACGATGAATAATTTTCAGAAGGTTTTTGCTGCTTTATTGTGGTAATGTGTGTGGAGCAGTTGTCTGTGCTGCGGACGTCTCTCCCTCTTCTCGTCTCTGCCTGTAGAAGTTACAAGGTGAAAGAAGACCTAACTGTCCCTTTATGATTTAGCATTAAATGCACATTCTAAACCAAACCAAAGAATTAGGGGAGGTGATGGTCTCGTGGTTAAAGCACCGGGCTTGAGACCAGAGGATCCTCGGTTCAAATCCCAGCCTGGGCAAGGGCCCTTGGGCAAGGTCCTTAAGAGGAGGAGATGATGAGCAAAGAGAGTGGAAAAGGTAAAAACTCTACAACCTCCACTTGATAAACCCAGTCCTCCAGGGGTGACCCCGAAAAGCAAAAAGCACCCATTGTGTGGGGTTACTTAGTTGCGAGCACAGTACAGTAGAAAGTGCTTCACAAACATCCTTCCAAAAAAATGTGGATTTTAGAACAAGTCCAAAACGTGTATCAGAATGGCTTCCCCTGATTTACATCTATCACACGTGGGGTCAATGTGACGACAGATTTTGGTGAGTTTGGATTTGTGTAGGTGTGTTTGGTGAACCACTTCAAACTGAATAAGAGAATGTCTGGAGCAGATTGAAGATGAATGAATGTTCCTCAAAATATCAACCCACACTGCCTCATTAAGTGTAGTTTGAAGATCTGATTTCCAAGATTGTTTCACTGCAAGAGAGGAGGTCGAATTTATATGAGAAGTTAGATTCAGCGTGACAGAACTGGCTTTGTTTCTGGTTGGGTCAAAGGACATGTGCTCCTCAGCAACGTTACAAGGAGGCTTACCTGGAAACCCAGAGGAGGACGGCTGAATAAAGTGTCTTACCTGTAAATATCTAGACATGAGAAACTGGCCGGCCATACTTTTCAGACAGTATCGCAAAAGAATGAGCCCTCAATAAAATTTTTTAAAAATATTTTAAACCCTTACATTGGCACATGCTAAATGTAGCATCCTGCAATAAATGGAGGGAAGACTGGACAAGACTGGACTGGAGAGGCCCAAAATCTCTTCTGAATTGTGAACTATGAGGTTAATGCTTGTGAAATTAAAGGACAGGGGTAGTGATGCACCAATCAAGAAGGATGGAGATCCAGGACAACCAAAGTGTTTTCCCATCTTTAGCCAGATGGGGCCAGCATCACTAAAGTTGTAGTACACCCAGTAAGACAGACAGCACAAGTTGCACACCCAGTAGTAGAAACAAAAACTGAATAGTGCCAGCCCACCCTCCTGATTAGACTTTTGTAGGCTCTTCCTTTTCAACTGTGGTTTTTTGCCATTCCAAATGTAGCCTGAGGTGGATCCTTGATCTCTGGACATAAATAAACTCTACCTGCTGGATCCTTGATCTCTGGACATAAATAAACTCTACGGTGGAAGGCGGTGGAAGGAGTACTTCAAGGATCTCCTCAATCCCATCGTCACGTCTTCCGAAGAGGAAGCAGAGACTGGGGACTCAGAGGCAGACTCATCCATTACCCAGGCCAAAGTCACTGAGGTGGTTAGAAAGCTCCTCAGTGGCAAGGCTCCTGTGGTGGATGAAATCCGTCCTGAGTACCTTAAGTCTCTGGATGCTGTGGGACTGTCTTGGCCGACACGCCTCTGCAACATCGCGTGGCGATCGGGGACAGTGCCTCTGGATTGGCAGACCGAGGTGGTGGTCCCTCTGTTTAAGAAGGGGGACTGGAGGGTGTGTTCCAACTACAGGGGGATCACACTCCTCAGCCTCCCCGATAAGGTCTATTCCAGAGTAATGGAGAGAAGAATTCGACCGATGGTCGAACCTCGGATTCAGGAGGAGCAGTGTGGTTTTCGTCCTGGTCGCGGCACACTGGACCAGCTCTACACGCTCCATCGGGTGCTCGAGGGTTCATGGGAGTTCGCCCAACCAGTTCACATGTGTTTTGTGGATCTGGAGAAGGCGTTCGACCGTGTCCCTCGGGGCACCCTGTGGGGAGTGCTCCGGGAGTACGGGGTCCTTTGCTAAGGGCTATCCGGTCCCTGTACGACCGCAGCAGGAGCTTGGTTCGCATTGCCGGTAGTAAGTCAAACCTGTTTCCAGTGCACGTTGGCCTCCGGGCTGCCCTTTGTCACCGGTTCTGTTCATTATTTTTATGGACAGAATTTCTAGGCGCAGCCAGGGTGCAGAGAGGGTCTGGTTTGGGAACCACAGAATCTCGTCTCTGCTGTTTGCGGACGATGTGGTTCTGTTGGCTTTGTCAAATCAGGACCTTCAGCGTGCCCTGGGGCGGTTTGCAGCCGAGTGTGAAGCGTCCGGGATGAAAATCAGCACCTCCAAATCCGAGGCCATGGTTCTCGACCAGAAAAAGGTGCTTTGCCCTCTTCAGGTTGGTGGAGTGTCCTTGCCTCAAGTGGACGAGTTTAAGTATCTCGGGGTCTTGTTCACGAGTGAGGGACGGATGGAGCGTGAGATTGATAGACGGATCGGTGCAGCATCGGCAGTGATGCGGTCGCTGTATCGGACCGTCGTGGTGAAGAGAGAGCTGAGTAGGGGGGCAAAGCTCTCGATTTACCGATCGATCTACGTTCCGATCCTCACCTATGGTCATGAGATTTGGCTCATGACCGAAAGAACGAGATCACGAGTACAAGCGGCCGAGATGAGTTTCCTCCGCAGGGTGGCTGGGCGCTCCCTTAGAGATAGGATGAGGAGCTCGGTCACTCGGGAGGAGCTCGGAGTCGAGCTGCTGCTCCTCCATGTCGAAAGGAGTCAGTTGAGCTGGAGAGGTGTTCCGGGCACGTCCCATTGGGAGGAGGCCCCGGGTAAGACCCAGAACACGCTGGAGGGACTACATCTCTCGGCTGGCTTGGGAATGCCTTGGGGTTCCCCCGGAGGAGCTGGGGGAGGTGTGTGTGGATCGGGAGGTCTGGGCGGCTTTGCTTGAGCTGCTGCCCCCGTGACCTGACTCCGGATAAAGCGGAAGAAAATGGATGGATGGATGGATGATGGATCCTTGATCTCTGGACATAAATAAACTCTACATGGTGGATCCTTGATCTCTGGACATAAATAAACTCTACATGGTGGATCCTTGATCTCTGGACATAAATAAACTCTACATGGTGGATCCGTGATCTCTGGACATAAATAAACTCTACATGGTGGATCTGTGATCTCTGGACATAAATAAGCTCTACATGGTGGATCCTTGATCTCTGGACATAAATAAACTCTACATGGTGGATCCTTGATCTCTGGACATAAATAAGCTCTACATGGTGGATCCTTGATCTCTGGACATAAATAAGCTCTACATGGTGGATCCTTGATCTCTGGACATAAATAAACTCTACATGGTACATACGTCTGAGCTGAGCTCAGCCGCCTGCTGAAGTCTGCAGGTCTGCAGCTGTACAGTCTTGGGCTGCTGCATGTCAGTCAGGACGTCTCATTTTGGGAGGAAAAAACCTGTTTTGGTCAATTGCAGTTTATTGTTTGTATTACAACGTTTGGAAAGAAGTGTCATTTGATCTAAACGGCGATTCAATTTGAAATTATTAATTCCGAGCGAACTCTATCTGTCTAACTTGACTCGGCGGTGGAGCATTTGGAGCAACAGAACGGAGGACGATTTTCATTTCTTTCTCCAAACAAGACAGGAGTCCCATTTAGTCACTTTAATCTGCACAATAGTGACCCACAATTGACACATTTTAATGGCTTTGAGAGGGGTTAAGAATCAGAGTTGCCGCTTCTGAAGAGGAGCGAAGCAAAGATCCAATGAAGAACATTGCTTCACTGGTTCAAAGTTAAATCAAATGACTCTTGATTATAAATATTATTTTTGTAAAGGTCTTTATAAGTGTTTGTTGGAGTGATGCCCAAATAAACTATGTGATCCCTAAAGGAACAGGAATAGTGATAAGCTCTAAACCATTTGGCTGGAGGCCACTCGCATTCCATGTGTTCATTTCAAAACAGGAGCAGACAGTCTCAACACCTCACCAGAGTGTTCTTCTGCTGCAGAACCTTCATCAGGTCCAAACGGAAGCTCTGATCCACCTCCTCCAACGCCTCATCATCCCCGTCAGAGTCGTCCTCAGATTTGTCATCATCCTGTCACAGACACACAGTTAAATGGTCATATGGTGCACAAACACACTAACATGAAGACGTAATGAAGACCTTTCTGTGCAAAGACATAAAAGACTCTGAATGCAGTATTCCAGGACAAACGGTATATTTGACCCAGTGCCAGATCGCTCAAGTCCTTGAACTCTAACTCAGTCTGCCACATCCAAACCTCTCTGATGAAGTGACCTTGATTGGCGTGGTCCAAAAAGCTTTCCGTTTTTCTCATGGACATCAGTCTTACTCTAAAACAGGTTATGTCCTCATTGGTAACATCCCTGGACACGTTTATCAGCTCCCATGACCACGGTCTACGTATCACCGCCTACGTTCTGTTTGTGACCATATGGTTCTTGATGTGAAGCCCTGGAAGTCTGCTGGAAGTGGTTCGCAGAACTCTGGTACTTTACTGGTCACTGAGAGCTGATTAACAGAGGGTTTGTGACCCTTGTTTGACCTTGGCTAGGCCTTCAAGTGTAGTCTCTTGATAATGTGTCTATGGACAGGAAATGAGACTAGGAGCTACACCAAGTCTGTCTGTGGACACGTCTGGATCACTTCAGCAGCTTCAAAACCCTCCACTGTGATAATCGCACCAAAACAAAGCCACCAGGGACCCCAGAGAGCCAGTGCTGAACTAAGTGCACAATCTAAACTCTGGACATTTTGAGTGTGATTTCCTAAGAGTCAATCGACGACATCACAATCTAAATGAGGATTTTGTGTTCTTGGACAAAATCGCAAAATAAATGAAATCAGCCACTTTGGGCAAGTTGCTAGATGGAGGTGGGAGGGACCAAATAACCACGGACGACAGCGCAGAACGAGAACGGCCGTCATTATAAGGTCAGGAGTGGGAGCGAGTGCTGGTGCCAAAAACAGCCACCTCCAGCAGACCACGGAAATACCTCAGGCTCTGGATGGCAACCACCTTGGCAGACAAGTGGTCCCTCCAGCTGGGCAGAGCAGCATGCTCAGCTACGTATGTACCGAAAACAATAATCGTACAACAATACGACTATGACAACTACTACTAAGATAAGAGTCAATATTAATTAGAATTAAAGTAGATCTGCAATGAAATAAATGTGGTCAGATTTCAGAAAGAAATAGCTGATATGTATTTATAAGACCCTTGTGATGGCAGTAAATTAAATATGAAAGCCCAAATTTGTAATTCAGCGGAGAAATCTTCATTTAAAAATGACAAATTTGCAGCTAAAATTTAGCCCTCCGCAAAAACAGTTTGTACATCCGGGTCATTTCCATGACGTCCGGCAGAAGACGGAGCGCTCGCGCCTTCAGTCCGATCCCGCATTGAAATAGATTTTATCTGTTAGTAATGTTACTGTTATACACATCCTGATTTCAACATCCAAAAGTAAGCTGCAATGAATGTGAGATACAGATCTATGTGCTCAGATCAGCGGTGACATCAACGGCAGGCAATGTTCTTCTCCGACACCTCGCTCTCACTGCCTCCGATGCGCTTACTGAGTCTGCGGGCTCGGTAAGCGCCGCAGCGGGCCACTCACCGCCCCCGTGTCTGCCGTGCAGAGCTGTGGCCAACTCCGGCACCACCTCCCTGTCTACTGAATGGAGGTGCAGCCAACTTGGCAACAAGTCCAGAGACTATGCTCGCTGTTTTGATGCGGAGCGCTCCGACATCCCCCAAGGACAGACTTGTTGCGTAAAAATCCGCAGCGCTGCACGGTCTCGGTAATCGGAGCCGCAGAGCTCCATGGCCGCTGAGAGAGGTTTATATCTTTTTAATGACTTGGATTCTTTGCGGGTCCTTCCGTACCCCACGACGGTACACCGGAGGCTAAAGACAGTAGATTTTCAATGCAACACCACTCAATCAAACGGGCATATGAAAAAGTCCCCAAAAATAAAAGAAATGTGTACTCACCAAACATACCGCAAGACAATATGAAGTTTTAAAAAAGTCAATCCTTCTGTATAAGACAAGAAAAAGGTGCTTTTGTAAGAGATGCAAACTGACGTAAATCCACAAATTACAGTTGGCGCGCACAATGCATGCTGGGATAGAGTCTTCTCTCTGGCGTCTCAGCAGCGTCCCGGATGTGCTGACAGTTTTGCGGACGACTAAATTTTAGCTGTAAATTTGTCATTTTTAAACTAAGATTTCTCCGTTGAATGACAGATCTGGACTTGCAGATTTACTTTACTACATTCAGAAGGATCTTATGTGGAAATATGAGTCATTTTTGGTCCAAAGATCTGACTGCATTTATTTCAATGCAGGTCGACTTTAATTGTAGCACATGGCCTCGATTCGCCCTAATTAAATAAATACATTAATGCTTCAAGAGTTGATTCCTAGATACTACTAATTAAAGGAAACACTCCTTTTCAGATTTTGAAATTCCGTTTGAAACAAATTTGAAAATTTCTCTGTACACAACTGTAACGGGTATGTATGAAAAATATTTCAACTAACTTCACCTTCAAACCTGGACTGGTGGATCATAATGATGGATTCTAGAATGAGGAAGTGAACAGCAACAGTAAACTGTTGTGACATCATGACTGTACATGGTTTGTGCTGCCCTGATAACACCTCAAAGAAGAACTCACCTCCATCTCATCATCTGGGTCACCTTCACTGTCTGACTGGTTCCTGTGAGCCACACCATCATCAGTGACCACCACAGCACTCTCCTCCTCGTCCTTCTCTGGGTCCAGAACCTGCCCAGACCAAAAGACACACGCACATGCACAAAAGACACACAGCATCGCTCATGTGTTCACATCACATCAGAATGTCACACCTACATGCATAGGAATCAACCAGTGCGTTAACGTGTTCACATTAGAATGTCGCGCATACATGCACAGGGATCAACTGGCGAGTTCACATCAGAATGTTGCGCCTACATGCACAGGGATCAACCACCGTGTTCACATCAGAATGTCGCGCCTACACGCACAGGGATCAACCGGCGAGTTCACATCAGAATGTCGCACCTACACGCACAGGGATCAACCGGCGAGTTCACATCAGAATGTCGCACCTACACGCACAGGGATCAACCGGCGAGTTCACATCAGAATGTCGCACCTACACGCAGAGATCAACTGGCGAGTTCACATCAGAATGTTACGCCTAAACGCACAGGAATCAACCACCGTGTTCACATCAGAATGTCACACCTACACGCACAGAGATCAACTGGCGAGTTCACATCAGAATGTCGCGCCTAAACACACAGGAATCAACCGGCGAGTTCACATTAGAATGTCGCGCCTACACGCACAGGAATCAACCACCGTGTTCACATCAGAATGTCGCGCCTACACGCACAGGGATCAACCACCGTGTTCACATCAGAATGTCGCACCTACACGCACAGAGATCAACTGGCGAGTTCACATCAGAATGTTACGCCTAAACGCACAGGAATCAACCACCGTGTTCACATCAGAATGTCACACCTACACGCACAGAGATCAACTGGCGAGTTCACATCAGAATGTCGTGCCTAAACACACAGGAATCAACCGGCGAGTTCACATTAGAATGTCACGCCTACACGCACAGGAATCAACCACCGTGTTCACATCAGAATGTCGCGCCTACACGCACAGGGATCAACTGGCGAGTTCACATCAGAATGTCGTGCCTACACGCACAGGAATCAACCACCGTGTTCACATCAATCAATCAATCAATTTTTTTTTTTTATATAGCGCCAAATCACAACAAACAGTTGCCCCAAGGCGCTTTATATTGTAAGGCAAGGCCATACAATAATTATGTAAAACCCCAACGGTCAAAACGACCCCCTGTGAGCAAGCACTTGGCTACAGTGGGAAGGAAAAACTCCCTTTTAACAGGAAGAAACCTCCAGCAGAACCAGGCTCAGGGAGGGGCAGTCTTCTGCTGGGACTGGTTGGGGCTGAGGGAGAGAACCAGGAAAAAGACATGCTGTGGAGGGGAGCAGAGATCGATCACTAATGATTAAATGCAGAGTGGTGCATACAGAGCAAAAAGAGAAAGAAACAGTGCATCATGGGAACCCCCCAGCAGTCTACGTCTATAGCAGCATAACTAAGGGATGGTTCAGGGTCACCTGATCCAGCCCTAACTATAAGCTTTAGCAAAAAGGAAAGTTTTAAGCCTAATCTTAAAAGTAGAGAGGGTGTCTGTCTCCCTGATCTGAATTGGGAGCTGGTTCCACAGGAGAGGAGCCTGAAAGCTGAAGGCTCTGCCTCCCATTCTACTCTTACAAACCCTAGGAACTACAAGTAAGCCTGCAGTCAGAGTGAAGCGCTCTATTGGGGTGATATGGTACTACGAGGTCCCTAAGATAAGATGGGACCTGATTATTCAAAACCTTATAAGTAAGAAGAAGAATTTTAAATTCTATTCTAGAATTAACAGGAAGCCAATGAAGAGAGGCCAATATGGGTGAGATATGCTCTCTCCTTCTAGTCCCTGTCAGTACTCTAGCTGCAGCATTTTGAATTAACTAAAGGCTTTTGACAACCTGATAATAATGAATTACAATAGTCCAGCCTAGAGGAAATAAATGCATGAATTAGTTTTTCAGCATCACTCTGAGACAAGACCTGTCTAATTTTAGAGATATTGCGTAAATGCAAAAAAGCAGCCCTACATATTTGTTTAATATGCGCTTTGAATGACATATCCTGATCAAAAATGACTCCAAGATTTCTCACAGTATTACTAGAGGTCAGGGTAATGCCATCCAGAGTAAGGATCTGGTTAGACACCATGTTTCTAAGATTTGTGGGGCCAAGTACAATAACTTCAGTTTTATCTGAGTTTAAAAGCAGGAAATTAGAGGTCATCCATGTCTTTATGTCTGTAAGACAATCCTGCAGTTTAGCTAATTGGTGTGTGTCCTCTGGCTTCATGGATAGATAAAGCTGGGTATCATCTGCGTAACAATGAAAATTTAAGCAATACCGTCTAATAATACTGCCTAAGGGAAGCATGTATAAAGTGAATAAAATTGGTCCTAGCACACAACCTTGTGGAACTCCATAATTAACTTTAGTCTGTGAAGAAGATTCCCCATTTACATGAACAAATTGTAATCTATTAGACAAATATGATTCAAACCACCGCAGCGCAGTGCCTTTAATACCTATGGCATCAGAATGTCGCGCCTACACGCACAGGGATCAACTGGTGAGTTCACATCAGAATGTCGCGCCTACACGCACAGGGATCAACTGGCAAGTTCACATCAGAATGTCGCGCCTACAAGCACAGGGATCAACCGGCGAGTTCACATCAGAATGTCGCGCCTACATGCACAGGGATCAACCGGCGAGTTCACATCAGAATGTCGCGCCTACACGCACAGGGATCAACCGGCGAGTTCACATCAGAATGTCGCGCCTACACGCACAGGGATCAACCGGCGAGTTCACATCAGAATGTCGCGCCTACACGCACAGGGATCAACCGGCGAGTTCACATCAGAATGTCGCGCCTACACGCACAGGGATAAACCGGCGAGTTCACATGAGAATGTGGCACCTACACGCACAGAGATCAACCACCGCGTTCACATCAGAATGTGGCACCTACACGCACAGGGATCAACCGCCGCTTTCACATCAGAATGTCGCGCCTACACGCACAGGGATCAACCGGCGAGTTCACATCAGAATGTCGCGCCTACACGCACAGGGATCAACCGGCGAGTTCACATCAGAATGTCGCGCCTACACGCACAGGTATCAACCACCGCGTTCACATCAGAATGTCGCACCTACACGCACAGGGATCAACCACCACGTTCACATCAGAATGTCGCACCTACACGCACAGAGATCAACCACCGCGTTCACATCAGAATGTCGCACCTACACGCACAGGGATCAACCACCACGTTCACATCAGAATGTCGCACCTACACGCACAGGGATCAACCACCACGTTCACATCAGAATGTCGCACCTACACGCACAGAGATCAACCACCGCGTTCACATCAGAATGTCGCACCTACACGCACAGAGATCAACCACCGCGTTCACATCAGAATGTCGCACCTACACGTACAGGGATCAACCACCGCGTTCACATCAGAATGTCGCACCTACACGTACAGGGATCAACTGCCGCGTTCACATCAGAATGTCGCACCTACACGTACAGGGATCAACCACCGCGTTCACATCAGAATGTCGCACCTACACACACATCAACTGCCACGTTTACGTGTTCACATTAGAATGCAGTGATGAAAGTGGGCCATGGAAAAAAAAAAAAAAACGATTTTTTTTTTTGCAAGGGCCAAGGGCCCCTGGTGGAGGTCTGAGGGTTGTCCCCCAGAAACATTTGAAATCTCAGATGCATTCTGGTGCATTTTCAGGTCTATTTACCCACCAAAAAATTGATCCATTCCTCCAGAAATAATTAATCTATTTAAAAAAATAAACATTATTTGACTTCAAACCCAGATTGTGGACCTGAAGTGAATACACTACATAAGTGCTCCAAGTTCCACCCACAGCCAATCATCAGCTGGAAATACAGGAAAGGGGTGGGACTTACATCCATGATGGCGCCCAGCGCGGCCTCAGTGATGTCAGGACAGATGGAGGAGAAAACCGTCTTACAGACCAGTCTGATGTGTCGGCTGGGCAGAGACAGCAGAGACAACAGGGTGTCCACCATCACCTCCACCCACTCAGGCTCCTCCTCCTGCCCCACCTCTGCTGGAACACACACAACTGACCTCTTAGTCCCCGCCCACTTCCTCCTGCTCTGGAGTCAAGTTAGGGTTTCAACCGATGTTCATTCTGAGGACACATGACCACACCCCTAAAACCTCTGCACAGGAGGACGCCGCCAGTCAACTACACGACGGACGACAAATGTTTTGCACAGCACTGCTGGGGTGGTGATGTGATTCTGGGTGGGAGTGGGTTTATTTTCAGGTTTGGAGGTTTTTGTTTTCCTGTTCTTTAGCAAAATGCTTGCGCTGAATGCCACTCTCACCTGCAAGGCCGGTCTGCAGCCGGCATGAGGTTCCTGGAAATGTGAGCTTATTTTTAGGACTTGCATTGTGAAAGACTCCAGGTGTTGAGAATTGGGGGGGGGGGGGGGGGGGGGGTCTGATGTCCTCGGGGCCGCAGCCCGAAGCTGATCACCCTCTACACACACGACTGTCTCCACCAATGTTACCAACACTGGAGCAACTTTAACTCTGGCCTCCTGTACAAACTGAAATTGAACCTTTGGCACCGTCTTTTCTGTTTTTACCACAGAACTTCATTACATTCAATCAAACTAAAAGTTGACCTTTTTGGAAAGGGTCCCTGCCACGCCATGACGTTTTTACATATCCTTGAAGAATAAAAAAAAGCTTTTTCCATGTTGTCTTTGTTTTGTTTTTTTTACCATAAAATTACACTGAACAAGGATTTAGACATTTCGTTACCCATATGAGAATTCATATTTCCTGACTCCAAGCTTGACCTATTTTATCACTGCAACGGATATGACATCATGCGAGTAAAGGTGTTGAAGCGCGGCTCTGTTTACCAACACGGCAGACACGGACAGCGAAGGCATAGTGAGCGATAGCTAAGATTTAAGTGACATATCGATTGTTTTTGAAGATGATTAAGCGGCGGTGTCGGCAGATGACAACAACAATGCCGCTTACAAAACACAGGTTTGTTCACTCACCACCTTTTCTTATAAATGATCATTTATTCCTGGGTAATAGACAGTTCCACCTGCATTTTGTGTGTTTGTAAATTATTTCAGCTTAAACTCAGGAGTTTGTTCTAAAATCACTGAAAATAAAGCTTCTGTACATTCTGTATATATTTAATCGTTTGTAAGTCAGTTTCTTGTGATTGCTAATTCTTCACATTTTATTCAAAGCAAATCATTGCAAATCTTGCTAGTTTTCAATATGACTGGAGTATTTGTACAATACATTTGACACCTGTGTAATTCTTCACTGACCCCTGACTGGGCTGCCGAAAGAAAATTCAAGTGACCAGTTTTTGTTTTTTTCCCCAAAAGACAGGCTGAATCTCAATTCTACCCCTTGGCCCTTCCTCTTACCCCTTCCCCTCCGTTTTGCACGGGCACGAGAGACAGAGGGGTGTCTCAATTCTCTTTTTGGAGCGAGGCAGAGGGGAAGGTGGAGGGCTTCAAAGCCCTCCGTTTGGAGTGAATCTGGATGCACACTCCGTTTAGAGGACTAGGAGGAGCTTACCGCTGTCTCCACAGAAACAAACATGGCGCCGAAAGAGCGAAAAAAGAGCCCCAAAAGCAGCTTTCATTACAAATTACACTGTTTAGAAAGTTATAACTTGCCAAAAAACTTTACAGCCAGTTGTCTATGACAGTAACGTGTCTTCTGCTGGATGCATGTTGTGTATCTTGTCGTTCTGAAGAATATTGTAACTTTGCTCGTGCGCCGAGGCATTATAATGCACATACACACGAACGCTACGATAAGACACTTTTATATCTCACAACGGAGAAAATCATGATAAAGGATAAGCAGGTTAATTTGTATGTTCATAAATCTTTGGATAATAGCACCCCCTGCTGTTGGATTTCAAGGTCTGTAACGTGTGTGTATTTAGTAAAACAGGGAACCCTGAACACACTCGACTCCTAATAAGAAAATGAGGCAGAAAATGTTTCATCAATGTTGGAAAATATACACACACATGTACATGTGTAACACACAACCTGACGTCCTGACAGACTGATATTATTTGTCAAGGACATTTCTAAAGGAAATAGAGCTGGATGTAAAAAACGGGAGAATTTGAAAATATCAGGTTAACTGAACTAGATGCAGCCCAAAACATACATACAGGTGCTGGACATATAATTAGAATATCATGAAAAAGTGGATTTATTTCAGTCATTCCATTCAAAAAGTGAAACTTGTATAATGTGTTCAAGTCCAGACTTAAGACGCACTTATTTTCCCTTTCATATGGCTAGCATACTGGTACAGTTTTGTTTTACGCTTTTAACGCTTAATTCATTTATTAGTAATTGGAGCGTGCCGCGGCCTCAACTTTACCTAAATTCTGAGTCTTTTAGTGAAGCTTAGGGCTAGTGGACGGCGATCACCTTAGTATTTCTGTTTTTCTTGTTGTTTAATGCTGACAAATTATACAGTATTTTTTGTCTTTCTGATGCCTGATTCTGTTTTTTCTCTCTGTTTAAGGTGCAGCTCAATCCAAAGATGGGAGTTGTATTCGTGTTGGCGATCCTTCTGTCCTGTGCACCAATAGCATTTCTTGTATATTTATTTTGTGAATTGTTCTGTAATTTATGTCTGTATCATGGCCCAAGCAGAGGGTCACCCCTTTGAGTCTGGTCTGCTTGAGGTTTCTTCCTCACAGGGAGTTTTTCCTTACCACTGTTACTCTGGGGGTTAGTAAGGTTTGACCTTACCTGTGTGAAGAACTTTGGGGCGACTCTGTTGTGATTTCGCGCTATATAAATGAAAATAAATTGAAATCGATAACTGCTGGTAATCTCATCCACATAAAATCCTTAGAAGATTGCCTTGCTTCAGTGAGAAGCTGGATGGCTAGCAACTTCCGGTAACACTTCATATTAACTGCACGCTATAAAGCATCGCAACGCATTTATAAAGTCGCATGATTTACCTTGGATCTGGGCTCATGTACTGTTTTTGTGAGAATTTGGTCCATGTTTTTCTGTTTATCATGATTTCAGTCATAGGTTATATGTACCTGGTCATTGTATTTTAGTCACTTAAGCCTTGTTTTGGTTTTGTTCTGATTATATCTTTTCTGTACATATTACTTTTGTCATTGGTTTTATGCTCTGTTTATCATTTATTTTCTGGGTAGTCATTAGTTGTATTTTCTGTTATACTGTTGCCACTTGTTTAGTCCAATTCTAGTTTGGTCTTTGCCTTTATTTTCTTGTTGATCACTGTCATATGTTGGTACGCTTTTCTTTTCTTCTCTGCATTAGGCATTTGAGTTTTTAATCACAGTTGGATGGGGTTGGATTTTCAGTCACTGAGTCTGCTTCTGTTGGTCACGCCCACCTGTCACTCTACTCCTGCCTCACCTACAACCCCTGGCAAAAATGATGGAATCACCGGCCTCGGAGGATGTTCATTCAGTTGTTTAATTTTGTAGAAAAAAAGCAGATCACAGACATGACAAAACTAAAGTCATTTCAAATGGCAACTTTCTGGCTTTAAGAAACACTATAAGAAATCAAGAAAAAAAATTGTGGCAGTCAGTAACGGTTACTTTTTTAGACCAAGCAGAGGGAAAAAAATATGGAATCACTCAATTCTGAGGAAAAAATGATGGAATCATGAAAAACAAAAGAACGCTCCAACACATCACTAGTATTTTGTTGCACCACCTCTGGCTTTTATAACAGCTTGCAGTCTCTGAGGCATGGACTTAATGAGTGACAAACAGTACTCTTCATCAATCTGGCTCCAACTTTCTCTGATTGCTGTTGCCAGATCAGCTTTGCAGGTTGGAGCCTTGTCATGGACCATTTTCTTCAACTTCCACCAAAGATTTTCAATTGGATTAAGATCCGGACTATTTGCAGGCCATGACATTGACCCTATGTGTCTTTTTGCAAGGAATGTTTTCACAGTTTTTGCTCTATGGCAAGATGCATTATCATCTTGAAAAATGATTTCATCATCTCCAAACATCCTTTCAATTGATGGGATAAGAAAAGTGTCCAAAATATCAAGGTAAATTTACATGTTCTCTTCAGGCAGTCATCTTTATAAATCTCATTGGAACGGCACCAAACAAAAGTTCCAGCATCATCACCTTGCCCAATGCAGATTCGAGATTGATCACTGAATATGACTTTCATCCACAGTCCACGATTGCTTTTCCTTAGCCCATTGTAACCTTGTTTTTTTCTGTTTAGGTGTTAATGATGGCTTTCGTTTAGCTTTTCTGTATGTAAATCCCATTTCCTTTAGGCGATTTCTTACAGTTCGGTCATAGACGTTGACTCCAGTTTCCTCTCATTCGTTCCTCATTTGTTTTGTTGTGCATTTTCGATTTTTGAGACATATTGCTTTAAGTTTTCTGTCTTGACGCTTTGATGTCTTCCTTGGTCTACCAGTATGTTTGCCTTTAACAACCTTCCCATGTTGTTTGTATTTGGTCCAGAGTTTAGACACAGCTGACTGTGAACAACCAACATCTTTTGCAACATTGCGTGATGCTTTACCCTCTTTTAAGAGTTTGATAATCCTCTCCTTTGTTTCAATTGACATCTCTCGTGTTGGAGCCATGATTCATGTCTGTCCACTTGGTGCAACAGCTCTCCAAGGTGTGTTCACTCCTTTTTACATACAGACTAACGAGCAGATCTGATCTGATACAGGTGTTAGTTTTGGGGATGAAAATTTACAGGGTGATTCCATAATTTATTCCTCAGAATTGAGTGAGTCCATATTTTTTTCCCTCTGCTTGGTCTAAAAAAGTAACCATTACTGACTGCCACAATTTTTTTTTTCTTGATTTCTTATAGTGTTTCTTAAAGCCAGAAAGTTGCCATTTGAAATGACTTTAGTTTTGTGTCATGTCTGTGATCTGCTTTTTTTCTACAAAATTAAACAACTGAATGAACATCCTCCAAGGCCAGTGATTCCATAATTATTGCCAGGGGTTGTATGTCTTGTCTGACCACACCCCTTCCAGCACATTCCCTGACACCTGTGTCTTGTTTTCCTAATTACTGTACCTGTTATTTAAGCCCCTCACTTTCTCCATTCCCTGCCAGTTCATTGTGGTTTCTAGTTCACGTTCCAGCCCTTTGTCTTGCTGTTTTGCTCTACTGTGCTTTTGACCGTGTTCTGCCTTTGACCTTGCTCTTGCCTCAGCCCAAGACCATTACTGCCTTGTGTTTTGACTAATGCATGTTTTTGTGACCTCGTCTTAACCTGATGCCTGCCTGTAGTGCTGCCTCTCCAACTGTCTAGTTGTATACCGAATCCCTGCCTGCCTTTTTAAAATAAAGCCTTTTTACTCTCACACCAGTTTTGCATTTGCATCCATCCACCTTCGGTGCCACGCCTATTCTGATAGCGACATAAAGTTTAAGTAAATGCTTAAATAACTACTTGTAAAACATTTACAAAGCATTCTTTTTTATTAGCTACTCATTGGTAAGAACATAAATAAATGGCTTAATAATTACTAATAAAATATGTAATGTCTTTTTAAAACATTTATAAATGATTTTTTAATTCTCTAGAAACCATTTAAGAAAAGTTGATCATTAATAGTTCATTTACAAATGTAAAATCAGACACTATTCATTAGTGATAATTTTATTGTCTATTTTTTCCTCACAAATTATTAAGCTTTTACTAAGCATTAATGAATCATTCATTGATGCTCAAATGATCAGTGATAACATTTATAAAGATTGCTATAACTACTTATCCTTATTCCTCAATACGTTATCTATCATTTGTTAATAATGTGCAAAGCTCAAGTCGATTTCCCCATTATTTTAAGTATGCAGTTTAAAGACTTTATCTATGTACAAATTCTTCTTTCAGTGTACGAATAAGCCTTAACTGAGCATTAGTTAAGCATCTGTAATATCCTTGTGGTGATTAAATTTGTTTTCTAACTTATTTGTATATTCTTAATATTCAGAAGAAGTCGGTTTCAGCATTTTATCCGGATATTCCACTGTTAAAGGAGATTTTTTTAATGAAAGACGTGCGGACGGGTCCACGCGTCGGGACGCAGCCGGCACGGTGCGGCGGCACAGGAAAAACACCTCCGTGTTGATAACCATTTGTAAAATCCAGGCGGCTTTTGATGACTTTCAGTGGAGTGAGTATATGAGAAATTGTTTAACAGCTGGACATGTTCCAACTTGTCCTTAACGCTTCCAACAGAGGTGTTTTTCCTGTGGCGGAGCGTCGCAACGGCTGTACAGACCTCTACAGACCTCTGTATGCTCTCTCCTTCTAGTCCCTGTCAGTACTCTAGCTGCAGGCTACTCTGAGACAAGACCTTTCTAATTTTAGAGATATTGCGCAAATGCAAAAAAGCAGTCCTACATATTTGTTTAATATGCGCATTGAATGACATATGCTGATCAAAAATGACTCCAAGATTTCTCACAGTATTACTAGAGGTCAGGGTAATGCCATCCAGAGTAAGGATCTGGTTAGACACCATGTTTCTAAGATTTGTGGGGCCAAGTACAATAAATTCAGTTTTATCTGAGTTTAAAAGCAGGAAATTAGAGGTCATCCATGTCTTTATGTCTGTAAAATATTCCTGCAGTTTAACTAATTGGTGTGTGTCCTCTGGCTTCATGGATAGATAAAGCTGGGTATCATCTGTGTAACAATGAAAATTTAAGCAATGCCGTCTAATAATACTGCCTAAAGGAAGCATGTATAAAGTGAATAAAATTGTGGAACTCCATAATTAACCTTAGTCTGTGAAGAAGATTCCCCATTTACATGAACAAATTGTAATCTATTAGATAAATATGATTCAAACCACCGCAGCGCAGTGCCTTTAATACCTATGGCATGCTCTAATCTCTGTAATAAAATTTTATGGTCAACAGTATCAAAAGCAGCACTGAGGTCTAACAGAACAAGCACAGAGATGAGTCCACTGTCCGAGGCCATAAGAAGATCATTTGTAACCTTCACTAATGCTGTTTCTGTACTATGATGAATTCTAAAACCTGACTGAAACTCTTCAAATAGACCATTCCTCTGCAGATGATCAGTTAGCTGTTTTACAACTACCCTTTCAAGAATTTTTGAGAGAAAAGGAAGGTTGGAGATTGGCCTATAATTAGCTAAGATAGCTGGGTCAAGTGATGGCTTTTTAAGTAATGGTTTAATTACTGCCACCTTAAAAGCCTGTGGTACATAGCCAAATAATAAAGATAGATTGATCATATTTAAGATCGAAGCATTAATTAACGGTAGGGCTTCCTTGAGCAGCCTGGTAGGAATGGGGTCTAATAGACATGTTGATGGTTTGGACGAAGTGACTAATGAAAACTATTTGGTTTGAAAAACAATAGGTTTATATTCCTAGAAACGACTGGGTGCTTAAAATTAAGAAATTTAATGCATAAAACATACGAGGGTAGGCTGAAAAATTCTAAGGCTCCCCATGAAGGAGTAATGCATTAACTGCATTATAGTGAGCCTTAGAACTGTTCAGCCTGCCCTCGTAAAATAAATAAACAATTGGGTGCTAAACATTAAAATAAAGAAATTTAATTAAATGAATTAAAAATAAGGACTAATAAATAATAAATAAATAAATAAATACAAATACAAATAAAATAATAATAATAATAAAAAAAAAAATGGCACTGGGAAAAAGCTCAATATGAGGACCCCCTTAACCGGAGGTACAGTATTTGAGAGAGCAAAAAAGGAAAAGAGGAAAGAATTAGAGAGCAGAGAGCAGGCAGCAGCTAAAAGAAGAGAAATAATAGGTGCAGAGAGAAGTCGTTATTGTGGGATTCTTAAATGGTTTCTAGAGAATTAAAAAATCATTTCTAAATGTTTTATAAAGACATTACATATTTTGTTAATAATTATTAAGCCATCTATTCTTACCAATGAGAAGCTAATAAAAAAGAATGCTTAATTTGTGAGGAAAAAATGTAAAGACAATAACAATACGATTTTTAAAGTATTTTTATCACTAATTTGTAAACGATGAACTATTAATGATCAACTTTTCTTGAATGGTTTCCAGAGAATAAAAAAAAAATCATTTATAAATGTTTTATTAAGACATTACATATTTTGTTCTTAATAATTATTTATGTTCTTACCAATGAGTAACAAATAAAAAAGAATGCTTTGTAAATGTTTTACAAGTAGTTATTTAAGCATTTACTTACACTTTATAAATGCTTTACTAATGCTTTATAGCGTGCAGTTAATATAACGTGTTACCCAACTTCCTACTTTTAAATCTTATAAGACTGAAATGACGGTTCTTAGTCCAGTGAGACATCGGCATCAATTTGACCAGTTAACGCTTAGCCAAGGTTCGTGTGTCATACATCACACTGACAAAGTGAGGAACCTTGGGGTAATTTTTGATCCTATGTTGTCCTTTGGCCTCCACATTAGAGATATTACTAGGACTGCTTTCTTCCACCTGCGAAATATAGCGAAGATTCGTCCCATCCTGTCTATGGTTGATGCTGAGATCCTGATCCATGCGTTTGTCTCTTCTAGATTGGACTACTGCAATGTTCTACGAGTATTTTCTGGTTTACCGCAGTCCAGCATTAGGGCTCTCCAACTGGTTCAAAATGCTGCTGCCAGACTTTTGACAGGAAGCAGAAAGTTTGACCACATTATACCCATTTTGGCATTTCATTTTTGGCATCTCTTCACAAATTTTAAGGTTCTGTTACTAGCCTATAAAACTGTTCACAGACTGGCACCTCCCTACCTATCTGACCTAATTAAACCTTACGTACCGGCCCGGACTTTGCATTCTCAGGGTGCAGGACTACTTTGTGTCCCTCGGGTGAATAAGAAGTCTGTGGGTCACAGAGCTTTCTCTTATCGTGTCCCTGTTCTGTGGAATGATCTCCTTGTGTCAATAAAACAGTCAGATTCTGTGGAGACTTTCAAGTCCAGACTTAAGATGCACTTATTTTCCCTTTCGTATGGCAGCATACTGGCATAGTATAGTTCTACGCTTTTTACTCTTTTAATTCATTTTATTAGTAAACGGAGTGTACTGCAGCCTCAACTTTACTTAAATTCTGAGTCTTTTAGTGAATCTTAGGGCTAGTGGCCGGTGATCACCTTAGTATTTCTCTGTTTTTCTTGTTGTTTAATGCTGACAAATTATATTGTATTTGTTGTCTTTCTGATGCCTGATTCTGTTTTTTTCTCTCTGTTTGAGGTGCAGCTCCATCCAGACATGGGTGTCGGTGTCTTCTTCTGCAGGCCTCCCATCTTGCACACCAGCATGGACTCCCCAAAATTTTCCTGTATATTTGTATTGTAATTTGTGTCTGTATCATGGCGCAAGCAGAGTCTGGTTTGCTTGAGGTTTCTTCCTCAGAGGGAGTTTTTTCTTACCACTGTCGCCTGTGTTCTTGCTCTGGGGGTTGGTAAGGTTAGACCTCACTTGTGTGAAGCACGTTGAGGCAGCTTTGTTGTGATTTGGTGCTATATAGATTAATTAAATTTAATTAGTTAATAGCCCAGATCTGCAGAGGACTAATAGGATCCATCATCACCACAGGCGTCACTGTCTTATGCAACACCAGACAGGCAGAGAAGATCATTGGGACTAAATTTCCCTCCATGGACTTCTTTGGTATTCGAGGGTAGACTGAAAAGTTCTAAGGCTCACTATGATGCAGTTAATGCATTACTCCTTCATGGTGAGCCTTAGAACTTTTCAGCCTACCCTCGAACATGCAGCAGCATCAGAAGAGAGCAGAGACTCAGTCCACCCAAAGACAAATACTGCACATACAACCTCAGACAGTATCATTACCCACAAAACATTTCTCAAGAGCTTTTTCCCTGTTAAAGTGAGACTGATGGAAAAACAAAAATGCTGAACATGTGCAGTAATCCCACACTACCTCATTTTAGTTCTCATGTACAACAGTTGGTGAAAACATAACTTTTGTTTCCCCTTCAGGACTTTTAGTTTATTTACACTCACTCACTCATCTTCAACCTCATATCTGGGACCAGGTCATGGGCTTATTTATAATGATTAGGATTATCATCATCATTATGATTGTCTCTTTAGTTATTTTCTACTTTTATAACGTTTTTCTTTTTGTATAGTGAATTCAGAGCCTTCCTCTGTGTTTCTCCATTAGAGCCCTGCACAAGAATTCCTATGTGCCTGGACTATGCAATTTATGCACAAATGGCAAACAAAAAATCTTGAGATGTCAGTGTTTGGTTTTTGGAACAGTCTAAACAAAAGAATAAGTTTCTTTGTGCAGTGAGCCACAGGCCAGAAGATGGCGCTGTGCCCTCAGTCAGTTCACTGAGTTTGTAGATGCTCTCAGTGTAACCAAGAGTGGGTCCGCTCCTGTTTGAACTTTAAAGATCCCTGAAAAGAGCGTCCCAGAACTCATCAGGTGGGCGGCGCCTCTGGGAACATGTGATGTCACAGTCGGTGTAAAACTTTAAAGAAAGCCACACAACCGAGGAAATAAGCATTCACTTATTTTTGACTCAGGTCCCATGTGTCCTCTGCTGTTCCCGTCACTCATCCTTTCTCCCAGTCATCCTTCACATGGTCCAAAGTGAACGTCTCTGTGTTTGTAATCAGTTTTTAAATTAAGAAAACAGATTAAAAAACAAACATACATATTTGAACATACAGGGTGTGTTAAAAAACAAGTGCCACAAAATCATTTGATTAATTCTGCAACGCCTAATCTGAATTCTGTTTTATTTTTCAGCCGCTGACAATCCGTAACCCGTGTGACTTTTTCCTTTGGGGTTACCCAAAAGGCGATGTCTGTGATGGCAACCCGAGAACACTTCAGGATCTAAAGACGATAATCACAAGGTGTAGCAGGAGACTTATTGGAAACTTTGCAGTCAGGTTGAATGTCTGAAGCGCTGTGGTGCATGTAACGAGCACATCTGGTGAACGCCAAAACGCTGACAAACTGCGGTGAAAATTAGAAATGAACACTAGAGATAAAATTCCCTCAGATATGCTTCAAGATGACATATGACAAAAGTGGACAGATTTTCTATGACCGTATTTTTGTGGCACTTCTTTTGGGACACCCTGTATTTAAACAAGAGTCATCCGGAGATGATACAGCCCCCCCCCAAAGCACAAGCTTACGATAGATATGAATGAAACTGTTCAATTGGTTCTTGAGATCTCATGCAAACAAGTGGAAATGAATGGACAGACATGCTAATCACTACATCCCCCAGTGGGACAATGAACAGAACATTTAATTAAATCTTAAATTTACTTAAATACCTTGAAAGCTCCCCCCCCCAACATTAAAGTGAGAAAATATTAAAACTGCTCAGTCTCAACTCTGAAAGTCCTCAGTTCTGAAAACACCAGATTAAACATCTGTCTTCAACTGGACACAAGACAAACTGGAGTCATTTTTACAGTTATTTACAGGCAACAAACATGCGAGTGAGATGTCGTGACTACGAACAAACGTGCGAGCGACATTTAGTGACTATGACTAAACATGCGAGTGACATTTAGTGAACATGACTAAACATGCGAGTGACATTTAGTGAACATGACTAAACATGTGAGATTTAGTGAATATGACTAAACATGACATTTAGTGACTATGACTAAACATGCGACATTTAGTGACTATGACTAAACATGCGAGTGACATTTAGTGACTATGACTAAACATGCGAGTGACATTTAGTGACTATGACTAAACATGCGAGTGACATTTAGTGACTATGACTAAACATGCGAGTGACATTTAGTGAACATGACTAAACATGCGAGTGACATTTAGTGACCATGACTAAACATGACATTTAGTGACCATGACTAAACATGACATTTAGTGACTATGACTAAACATGTTTAGTGACTATGACTAAACATGACATTTAGTGACTATGACTAAACATGCGAGTGACATTTAGTGACTATGACTAAACATGCGAGTGACATTTAGTGACTATGACTAAACATGCGAGTGACATTTAGTGACTGACTAAACATGCGAGTGACATTTAGTGACTATGACTAAACATGCGAGTGACATTTAGTGAACATGACTAAACATGCGAGTGACATTTAGTGAACATGACTAAACATGCGAGTGACATTTAGTGAACATGACTAAACATGCGAGTGAGATTTAGTGAACATGACTAAACATGCGAGTGAGATTTAGTGAACATGACTAAACATGCGAGTGACATTTAGTGAATATGACTAAACATGCGAGTGACATTTAGTGAACATGACTAAACATGCGAGTGACATTTAGTGAACATGACTAAACATGCGAGTGACATTTAGTGAACATGACTAAACATGCGAGTGACATTTAGTGAACATGACTAAACATGCGAGTGACATTTAGTAAACATGACTAAACATGCGAGTGAGATTTAGTGAACATGACTAAACATGCGAGTGACATTTAGTGACTATGACTAAACATGACATTTAGTGACTATGACTAAACATGCGAGTGACATTTAGTGACTATGACTAAACATGACATTTAGTGACTATGACTAAACATGCGAGTGAGATTTAGTGACTATGACTAAACATGTGACATTTAGTGAACATGACTAAACATGTGAGTGAGATTTAGTGAACATGACTAAACATGTGAGATTTAGTGAACATGACTAAACATGTGAGATTTAGTGAACATGACTAAACATGTGAGATTTAGTGAATATGACTAAACATGCCAGTGAGATTTAGTGAATATGACTAAACATGACATTTAGTGAATATGACTAAACATGTGACATTTAGTGAATATGACTCAACATGTGACATTTAGTGAATATGACTCAACATGTGACATTTAGTGAATATGACTCAACATGCGAGTGAGATTTAGTGAATATGACTCAACATGCGAGTGAGATTTAGTGAATATGACTAAACATGACATTTAGTGAATATGACTCAACATGCGAGTGAGATTTAGTGAATATGACTCAACATGCGAGTGACATTTAGTGAATATGACTAAACATGTGACATTTAGTGAATATGACTAAACATGACATTTAGTGAATATGACTCAACATGTGACATTTAGTGAATATGACTAAACATGCGAGTGAGATTTAGTGAACATGACTAAACATGCGAGTGACATTTAGTGACTATGACTAAACATGACATTTAGTGACTATGACTAAACATGCGAGTGACATTTAGTGACTATGACTAAACATGACATTTAGTGACTATGACTAAACATGCGAGTGAGATTTAGTGAACATGACTAAACATGACATTTAGTGACTATGACTAAACATGCGAGTGAGATTTAGTGAACATGACTAAACATGTGAGATTTAGTGAACATGACTAAACATGTGAGATTTAGTGAACATGACTAAACATGACATTTAGTGACTATGACTAAACATGCGAGTGAGATTTAGTGAACATGACTAAACATGTGAGATTTAGTGAACATGACTAAACATGTGACATTTAGTGACTATGACTAAACATGTGAGTGAGATTTAGTGAACATGACTAAACATGTGAGATTTAGTGAACATGACTAAACATGTGAGATTTAGTGAACATGACTAAACATGTGAGATTTAGTGAATATGACTAAACATGCCAGTGAGATTTAGTGAATATGACTAAACATGACATTTAGTGAATATGACTAAACATGTGACATTTAGTGAATATGACTCAACATGTGACATTTAGTGAATATGACTCAACATGCGAGTGAGATTTAGTGAATATGACTCAACATGCGAGTGACATTTAGTGAATATGAATCAACATGCGAGTGACATTTAGTGAATATGAATCAACATGCGAGTGACATTTAGTGAATATGACTAAACATGCGAGTGACATTTAGTGAATATGACTAAACGTGAGTGAGATTTAGTGAATATGACTAAACGTGAGTGACATTTAGTGAATATGACTAAACGTGACATTTAGTGTGTCAAGGATTTTATATAGTTCATGCTCTTATTATCATTTATTTTCTTTAGTTTATGCTTATATTATTATTATTTATTTTCTTATAGTTTATGCTTATTATTTTTCCTCTTTGTGAGAAGAGGAGGTTTTAGAAAGAAAGACTTGTTGTCTGCATTCTTCATGATTGAGCAAACTATTTTTCATTTTGCCTTATCCTGCTTTGATGAGCCACAAGGCTCATGTTGCAGGAATGGAAGGTTTCAACCGTTACCTCGCTTTGCTATCACCTTCTTGCAGACATGACTCGTGTAACCTCTCCCGACTGTCCTTGTTTGTTTTTTCTCATGTTGAACTAAATAAAAGGCTGGGCCAGAGGAGGAGATTTTAGGAGAGCTTTGTAGCTGAGCACTTACAAGCTGCTTCATTGTTCTCCTCCTCTGCGCAGAGCAAAAATATATATATTTGTCTCTCCCTGACTGGTTTCTTTTCAGTGTTTGTGCCTCTCATTTCTTTAAAAACAGGGTGCAAACCCAACAGTTTTTTCTTGGCGCCCAACGTGGGGCGTCGACAGATCTTCTCGAGCGAACGGAGGGAGACACGCCGCAGACTGTGCACAGCCGATTCCACTAGAGGGATCGAAGGAAAGTCCTGAGGAGTGAATTCTCCGTCGGGCCGGTGACTATAGACGTCCACCTCCGCTCGCCGCAGTAGATTGACGACGCCTAGTGAACCAAATGAGGGGCGCAACAAATTAACATAAGTAATTACTGCCTGCCTGTGAGGAAAATATGTTGAGGAGGGGTTCGAGTCCCCATCCAGAATAAAGTGCGGGGGAGGGAGTTAGAGTCTCCGGTCCTGCCGGCACAGGTGGCGGAGGGATTCGAGTCCCCATCCGGCTGAGAAATATAGGAGGAGTAAGAATAAATTTCAGGAGAAGCAGTTAGAGAGACGCGAATTAATTGATTATTTCAAAAGTGAAACTAAGTGTGTTTGTGGTATGAATGAGAGAAAATTCTGTTTTTGTTGTAAGGATTTTGTTGTGTTATTTATGTCTTGATATAAAATGATTTATTATTATTATTTATTTTTTTTATTATTTTTTTTTTTTTTAAGATGAGGGCTTGTCTGTAATTGCAATCATTGATGAAATCTGTAATTTATTTTGTATATGTGTGAGAGTTGGGGCGGTTGTGGGAGTGTGTGTGTGTGTGACAGTGTCGGACTGTATGTGTGGTATTATTTGACTGAGTATTCCTTAGTAATAATAAAAGAAAGAGACTGTGAGTGACTGAAGCACGGACAGCTTGATATCCCATTTTATCAGGGGATAAAAGTGGAGCCGTTGTCTGCAAAGTAGGCCATTTTAAGTCCATACGCACCACACTCACATATTCCCGACGAGTCTGCAAAGAGGGGGATTCCAAGGAAGGTCCGCCCCACGGGGTAGAAGCTTGACCTGAACTTTGCAGAGTGAAGGGGAATAGGTGACCAACATGGGAAACACACGCACAGAAAATAAGCCCCTATTTCAGGGCGATGAAAAATACATGCACAAACGCAAAAATATCATCACGTTAAATTGTCATCACAACGGCCATTCCCGATTTGCTTTTACGGGACAGGGAATAAAACTGTAGGTAAAATTAAGAAACGTCTGTGTACCCAAACGTATGTTTTATCAAATAATTTAAGCCTAACCAAAACATAATATGTGGATGGTACTTATCTTCATCACATTGGACGGGGATGTAATTATACAGGCTCCTGTCCATGGGGAACGGATGAATCATGTGCTTATGTTAGTAAGTTTTTGCTACCACCTGTAAATGGTACTCCGGTGTATGATGACATCTATTGGCTTTGTGGTTCCAGACTGTACATGAGTCTCCCACCAAATTGGGGTGGTGTGTGTGCACCTACCCAGGTGACTGACCATACATATGTGGTAGTGCCAAGGACCTCCACAGAGAAGAATGGCAGCACCAGACGGAGGAGATCGATATACCCAGATGTGTTACCACATGATCACATGTGGGGCTCGGATGTACCCAAGGACCAAAAATTGTGGTCTGTAGGAGATAAAATAGCACATTCACTGTTCCCCTGGATAGGAGTGGTAAAAAATTCATTAATGATTGAAACTCTGAATTATCAATTGGGTCTGTTCATGAATGTAACTGAGAAAATAGTAGCAGCTCAAAACACTGAAATAGATGCTTTACGTACCATGGTGATGCAAAATCGCATGGTTTTAGACTTGCTTACTGGTTCACAGGGAGGAGTTTGTGTTCTGCTGAACACAACATGCTGTACTTTCATCCCAGACTCCATTCATTCAGTGGATGTGCAGGACGCATTGGAAGAGCTGAATAAACTTCGTGATGCAATGCATAAAGACACCCTAGCCGTGAACCGGTGGAATCCCTGGTCCTGGTTGACTTCAGGACCATGGTGGCAGTTACTATTGAAAATGGTGACACCAGTTATTATAGTCCTAATTCTGATTGGACTTTGCATGTGTTGTGTGATCCCCTGTATCAAAACAATGGTTGGCAAAATGGTGTCAAATACATTTGTACAGTGTAAACTGGCTTTCCAACAAACTATGCCAAAATATCAAGCATTGAAACAGTCAGACCTTAGTGGAGAAAACTATAATGACTGTGTTGAGAATTATGATGATATTGAAAAGCTCACAACTCCAGTTCAAGCTTGAACTGTTGACGTGATGAGTTAACACACTCTTAGCCTATGAAGCTTTAGCTGAAAATGTAATAAGACAAGTGGTTAAAGTGGACAAATTTTCTATTGAAGTGTGTTTTGGACATGACAAACTTATGTAAATAAACGATAAACAGGGAGGATTATGTCAAGGATTTTATACAGTTCATGCTCTTATTATCATTTATTTTCTTTAGTTTATGCTTATAGTATTATTATTTATTTTCTTATAGTTTATGCTTATTATTTTTCCTCTTTGTGAGAAGAGGTTTTAGAAAGAAAGACTTGTTGTCTGCATTCTTCATGATTGAGCAAACTATTTTTCATTTTGCCTTATCCTGCTTTGACGAGCCACAAGGCTCATGTTGCAGGAATGGAAGGTTTCAGAAGTTACCTTGCTTTGCTATCACCCTCTTGCAGACATGACTCATGTGTAACCTCTCCCGACTGTCCTTGTTTGTTTTTTCTCATGTTGAACTAAATAAAAGGCTGGGCCAGAGGAGGAGATTTTAGGAGAGCTTTGTAGCTGAGCACTTACAAGCTGCTTCATTGTTCTCCTCCTCTGCGCAGAGCAAAAAATATATATCTCTCTGACTGGTTTCTTTTCAGTGTTTGTGCCTCTCATTTCTTTAAAAACAGGGTGCAAACCCAACAAGTGACTATGACTAAACGTGCGTGACATTTAGTGACTATGACTAAACATGCGTGACATTTAGTGACTATGACTAAACGTGCGTGACATTTAGTGACTATGACTAAACGTGCGTGACATTTAGTGACTATGACTAAACGTGCGTGACATTTAGTGACTATGACTGACAGACACCCTCTCTACTTTTAAGATTAGGCTTAAAACTTTCCTTTTTGCTAAAGCTTATAGTTAGGGCTGGATCAGGTGACCCTGAACCATCCCTTAGTTATGCTGCTATAGACGTAGACTGCTGGGGGGTTCCCATGATGCATTGTTTCTTTCTCTTTTTGCTCTGTATGCACCACTCTGCATTTAATCATTAGTGATCGATCTCTGCTCCCCTCCACAGCATGTCTTTTTCCTGGTTCTCTCCCTCAGCCCCAACCAGTCCCAGCAGAAGACTGCCCCTCCCTGAGCCTGGTTCTGCTGGAGGTTTCTTCCTGTTAAAAGGGAGTTTTTCCTTCCCACTGTAGCCAAGTGCTTGCTCACAGGGGGTTGTTTTGACCGTTGGGGTTTTACATAATTATTGTATGGCCTTGCCTTACAATATAAAGCGCCTTGGGGCAACTGTTTGTTGTGATTTGGCGCTATATAAAAAAAATTGATTGATTGATTGATGACTAAACGTGTGTGACATTTAGCGACTATGACTAAACGTGTGTGACATATAGCGAATATGACTAAACGTGTGTGACATATAGCGAATATGACTAAACGTGTGTGACATATAGCGAATATGACTAAACGTGTGTGACATATAGCGAATATGACTAAACGTGTGTGACATATAGCGAATATGACTAAACATGCCAGTGAGATTTAGCGAATATGACTAAACATGCCAGTGACATTTAGCGAATATGACTAAACATGACATTTAGCGAATATGACTAAACATGACATTTAGCGAATATGACTAAACATGACATTTAGCGAATATGACTAAACATGACATTTAGCGAATATGACTAAACATGACATTTAGCGAATATGACTAAACATGACATTTAGCGAATATGACTAAACATGACATTTAGCGAATATGACTAAACATGACATTTAGCGAATATGACTAAACATGACATTTAGCGAATATGACTAAACATGACATTTAGCGAATATGACTAAACATGACATTTAGTGAATATGACTAAACATGACATTTAGTGAATATGACTAAACATGACATTTAGTGAATATGACTAAACATGACATTTAGTGAATATGACTAAACATGACATTTAGTGAATATGACTAAACATGACATTTAGTGAATATGACTAAACATGACATTTAGTGAATATGACTAAACATGACATTTAGTGAATATGACTAAACATGACATTTAGTGAATATGACTAAACATGCGAGTGACATTTAGTGAATATGACTAAACATGCGAGTGACATTTAGTGAATATGACTAAACATGCGAGTGACATTTAGTGAATATGACTAAACATGCGAGTGACATTTAGTGAATAAGACTAAACATGCGAGTGACATTTAGTGAATATGACTAAACATGCGAGTGACATTTAGTGAATATGACTAAACATGCGAGTGACATTTAGTGAATATGACTAAACATGCGAGTGACATTTAGTGAATATGACTAAACATGCGAGTGACATTTAGTGAATATGACTAAACATGCGAGTGACATTTAGTGAATATGACTAAACATGCGAGTGACATTTAGTGAATATGACTAAACATGCGAGTGACATTTAGTGAATATGACTAAACATGCGAGTGACATTTAGTGAATATGACTAAACATGCGAGTGACATTTAGTGAATATGACTAAACATGCGAGTGACATTTAGTGAATATGACTAAACATGCGAGTGACATTTAGTGAATATGACTAAACATGCGAGTGACATTTAGTGAATATGACTAAACATGCGAGTGACATTTAGTGAATATGACTAAACATGCGAGTGACATTTAGTGAATATGACTAAACATGCGAGTGACATTTAGTGAATATGACTAAACATGCGAGTGACATTTAGTGAATATGACTAAACATGCGAGTGACATTTAGTGAATATGACTAAACATGCGAGTGACATTTAGTGAATATGACTAAACATGCGAGTGACATTTAGTGAATATGACTAAACATGCGAGTGACATTTAGTGAATATGACTAAACATGCGAGTGACATTTAGTGAATATGAATGATCATTCATGGTTTTATTTTCTTATATTTCTTTTCACCATGGACTTTTCTGTTGCGAGTTTGGTCGTCTGTATACGAGTGAATTTCTGTTGTGCATGGGTGTCTAATAAATTCAAATTCAATATTATTGAGTTGATATGGAACCAAGAAAAGAACCAGGAACTAACTACGTATTGTGGCTAGAAATTAACAGGAATAAACTTAGTTGGAATTTAGTGATAAATTCTGGATTCACAAAAATATTTTTACTATTAAGAAAATTAACTAAACCGCTTTGAGCATCCAGCTGACAGCAAAGACCATCAGAACACTTGAGGAGTTTCGACGTATGTGGACCCGGGTCGGGTGGCGTCAGCAGGTCTGGTCCATTTGGTCTGGGGACTCCCTTCCTCCGGACGCAGAGGGTTCAGCCTTAGGTCATCTCTCTTGGAGCTATCTGAGGAGGATCGCTGTGACATCTGGGAGAGTCTAGCTAAGAGACCACCAACTCCACATCACAGAGAGAGTTTTTCTGACTCCATAAGTGATATTTAAGCAGCGAGCCTTCCCGGGAAACATCGACTGTTGGAGGAATGTGGCTCACCCATGGAGGTCCATTTCCATGGATTTTGGGCATGCGAATTCTTTCATATTGGCAGGGAAATAAGAAGAATTTTTGGTATTGAAGTTGTTTGGTTGTTTTTTTTTTTCTCATCATGTTCCTGGGCAAAATGCCAGAATACCTTTCAAAAAAAAATTTGGCTGCATGTAAGAAAGCCGTCACATGGAAGTGGCTGCAAATAAAGTCACCATCAAAGGACAACCGGAATGTAGTCACGGAGGGAAAAAAATGAAACTTACTCCTTGAGAATAAGAAGTGAACAATGTTTAAAAGACGGGAAAAGAGAACTTATATATTATATATAATAATATATATTATATATTATATATATATATTGGCAGCTGTAATCCAGTCTCTGTACAGACAATTTCATTTCTGTACAATTGTACTGTTCACAAGAAGCCAGAGTGGACTCTGCCTGCTGAGGCGACCCAGGTACTTTGGGCCGCAGGGGGCACTCCTGAGCCATTTTTTTTTACAGAGTGGTCTGCTGGAGCAGCAGGATTGCAACTGCTGAGAGGAGGAGGAGACTTGACAAAGTGATCAGAAAGGTCACCTCTGTCCTGGGAAGTCCCCTGGACACAGGGCAGGAGGTGGGTGAAAGGAGGATGATGGCTAAGCTGTCGGCCCTGCTGGAGAACACCTCCCACCCTGTAGGTGACACCCTGACTGCACTGGAAGCTCCTTCAGCAGCACCGCGGGTCCTTCCTTCCTGCTGCTGCCAGACTCCACAGCGAGCACCCAGTCAGACCACTCAGATCATTAAAGTAACATTTTTTTGTCTTTCATGTGTAGTAACACTTGTACATGGAACATAATGTATTTTACTGTATATACTGTCGTTATTCCTGCACAGTACTTGTCTTCTGTGTTTTTTGGGACTTATTTTTCTTTTACCTTATTGAGCAGACTTTGCACAGTTCTGTAACTGCTGTAACCTCCCAAAATTCCCCATTGTGGGACTAATAAAGGATTATCTTATCTTCTCTTTTGGCAGAGAACCGCTGCCTTTTCAGTCCTTTTCTCTCCTTTCTTTCTTAACTTGAAAATACAATAAGAAAGGTTCCAACAACAAAAAAGGCTGTGCTTGAGGAGGTCCATGTCTCATGTCTCAAGTCCTCCTCTGGAACGTTTTCCGTGCTCAGCTGAGAGGAGAAGATGTGCTTAGGAAGTGGGCTGTGTTTAATAGCCGTTGTTTTTGTGCTAACACTGCCAGAGGACACCCACCGACTTGGAAAGGAAAGGAAAGCATAAATATGTTCCTAAACCTCATCACGGATCTACTGTTCTTGTTTGTTGTGTGTCCACTGCGCTGTGAGACACAGAGATGACACCAACAGTTTGAAAGCGATCACAGCTGCTGCACAAAACAGTAGCATTTAACTGCTCGGCACATTCAGTGCAGATATATCGAAAATACGTGGAGGAGAATTCCAGTATGTGTACTGAACATCTTATACTGGTGCTTGAGTAATACTGTGACCCGTTATAGAGCCCTAAAGACAACAGTTTTATCTTCAACAGGTCTGCAGAGGAGCAGGCAGTTTAATTATGAACACAGATGGAACAAAGCAGCTTGTGTGTTCTGTGTGATGCCTCACCTTGTTTCTTCTCAGACTTCTTCTCTTGGGCTTTGTCTAAACATCTGTGCAGGTCCTTCATGGTATCCAGCAGCTCTTCAGGGGCCTAGCCATAAATCAATGTTTACATTAATCTTCTAACAAGGTGAACCCATCTCATTGGGTAGAAGGAGTTGTCTTGAGACGATCAGGAGCTGGTTAATCCCTTATCTGTGATGAAATGTCTGAGCATAACCCTTAAGCCAAATTGCCCATCCTGGGAATGACCGCCTACAACCCCTGGCAAAAATTATGGAATCACCGGCCTCGGAAGATGTTCATTCAGTTGTTTAATTTTGTAGAAAAAAGCAGATCACAGACATGACACAAAACTAAAGTCATTTCAAATGGCAACTTTCTGGCTTTAAGAAACACTATAAGAAATCAGGAAAAATAATTGTGGCAGTCAGTAAAGGTTACTTTTTTAGACCAAGCAGAGGGAAAAAAATATGGAATCACTCAATTCTGAGGAAAAAATTATGGAATCACCCTGTAAATTTTCATCCCCAAAACTAACCCCTGCATCAAATCAGATCTGCTCGTTAGTCTGCATCTAAAAAGGAATGATCACACCTTGGAGAGCTGTTGCACCAAGTGGACTGACATGAATCATGGCTCCAACACGAGAGATGTCAATTAAAACAAAGGAGAGGATTATCAAACTCTTAAAAGAGGGTAAATCATCACGCAATGTTGCAAAAGATGTTGGTTGTTCACAGTCAGCTGTGTCTAAACTGATGATATGGGGCTGCATGTCAGGTAAAGGCACTGGGGAGATGGCTGTCATTACATCATCAATAAGTGCACAAGTTTACGTTGATATTTTGGACACTTTTCTTATCCCATCAATTGAAAGGATGTTTGGGGATGATGAAATAATTTTTCAAGATGATAATGCATCTTGCCATAGAGCAAAAACTGTGAAAACATTCCTTGCAAAAAGACATATAGGGTCAATGTCATGGCCTGCAAATAGTCCGGATCTTAATCCAGTTGAAAATCTTTGGTGGAAGTTGAAGAAAATGGTCCATGACAAGGCTCCAACCTGCAAAGCTGATCTGGCAACAGCAATCAGAGAAAGTTGGAGCCAGATTGATGAAGAGTACTGTTTGTCACTCATTAAGTCCATGCCTCAGAGACTGGTGAACGTATGGGAAGCAAGTGAAAGCCCAAAGGGGAGGACTCTGAACTGGTATGCCCATCCCTCAAAGGTAAACCGGAGGGATTGCCTGTGGTGAACTGACACTGAGAAATGACACTGAGACACCCCCTGGGCACCTGGTGTCTTTCAATAGATCGCAGCGAGGGAGCTGCTCTGCTACTTACGACACCCTGACCCAGAATCACGTCGTCTGCAAGTGATTTAGCACCAGGTTCTCCACAAACATGAGTTGCATGGGAGGAGAAGGGCAGCCGCATATCCAGCCGCGCCCCAGTCCAGTCACGAGCGGCTCTGTTCACCCCCCCCCCCCCCCCCCCCCCCCAAGCTATCAGGGGCCAACCGAAAATCCACGGCGCTTCGGTATTGCTTCATCTAGGCAGGATTCTGACTTAGAGGCATTCAGTCATAATCCCACAGATGGCAGCTTCGCACTATTGGCTCCTCAGCCAAGCACATACACCAAATGTCTGAATCTGCGGTTCCTCTCGTACTGAGCAGGAGTAGTAACTTTTCTGACACCACCTGCTTAAAACCCAAAAAGTCAGAAGGATCGTGAGGCCCCGCTTTCACGGTCTGTATTCATACTGAAAATCAAGATCAAGCGACACCCCCTGGGCACAACCTCAGCTGGCTCCTTTCAATGTGAAGGAGCAGCGGGTCTACTCCGAGCTCCACACAGATGACCAAGCTTCTCACCTTATCTCTAAGGGAGACACCAGCCAGTCTCCTAAGGAAGCCCATTTTGGCCACTTGTACCCGCGATTTAGTTCTTTCAGTCATAGGTGAGAGTAGGAACAAAGACTGACCAGTAGCTCGAGAGCTTCGACTTTTGGCTCAGCTCCCTTTTTGTCACAAAAGCACGGAGGAGTGAATGCAATACCGCCCCTGCTGGGCCAATTTACCAGCCAATCTCACTCTCCCTTGTCCCCTCACTCATGAACAAGACCCCGAGGTACTTGAACTCCTTCACTTGAGGTAAGACCTCCTTCTCTACCCGGAGTAGGCAATCCATTGGTTTCCTGCTGAGAACCATGGCCTCAGATTGAGAGGTGCTGATACTCATCCCAGCCGCTTCACACTTGGCCGGTGAACCAATCCACTGAGTGCTGGAGGTAACCTGCCAATAAACCCAACAGGACCATATCATCTGCAAAAAGCAGTGATGAGACCCTGAGCCCACCAAAGTGGAAACCCTCCTCCCCCAGACTATGCCTCGATATGCTGTCCATGAATATCACAAACAGGACTGGTGACGAGACACAGCCAAGAGGCCAATGTGTGGCCAAAATATTGAGCTTGTTTCCCATATACACTCTTGTTGTTGCCAATTCCCTTCTAGAGCCAAACCTAATAATATACAAATAATGAATGTTTATGAGTTCAATGGTATAAATATTTCATGAGGTGAAAGATGGAATGTTCTATTCAATGAGGCAAAGTCAAGTCGAATGGAACATTCCATCTTTCACCGAATTCAAGTTTCAAGTTTGTTTATTTGAATATGTGTACAGTACACAAGACAAGACAAAACAGATTCATTACTACATAAAGAAAGTACATATTCAAAAAGGAATGGGAAGAAGTATAAACTTATTAAACCCATTCCTTTACTCTGAACTTACAATACAACTTAAATCATCATTCGGTCCCTTGGTTACAGTGTTGTTCCCACTTCTGCAATTGATATATTTCATAAGCTCCAAGTTACAATTTATACTCACTTATTTGTGAACATTTCTTGTGCTTTCACAGTTTCAGTCAACTTTTCTATAATTTACACATAAAAAACTCCAACATTGTTTGTCACTGGTGCTTAACAGTCCAACACAAACTTTAAATAGGAGTCAAAAATTGTTCTTAGTCAATTTGGAAAAAAACAATTCTGATGATGTAGTCCGTGATACCTTGCGTTGACTTCGTGTCCCGACTAGGGATGGGTATTGATAAGATTGTATCGATATTGATTACTGTCTCAGATGAGTAGAACCACAGCTGGGTTGAGTCTCCACTTATCCAGTGGCGGTACCGATACCTCTTGTGAATTTTCTGTGTACTAAAAGTAGGCTTTACAGGTTTTCTATGTCAACAGCATTTTATCGAGTCTTAAAAGTAAATAAATATGAAATTGGTCACTGGATCTTTAAACTCTGGACATAATAAACTCTATTTGGTGGATCCTTGATCCCAATAATATAAACAAAATAATAATAATAATAAACAAAATCTATATTTTTTGTCAAAAGCATTTCCTTTCAGACATTATTGGCGTGAATGTCTTTCCATACATCTGAGCTGAGCTCTTACAGCTGCTGTGCTGCACGTCAGGATGTAATTCATAAAGAATGCAGGACGTCTCATTTTGGGAGGAAAAAAAACCATTTTAGTCGATTGTAGTTTATTGTCTGTATTACAATGTTTGTAAGAGGTGTCATTTTATTTAAAGCTGCAATTCATTTTGAAGTTATTAATTCTGAAGTTATTAATTCTGCGCGGATCTCTGTCTCAGCAGAGATCCGTGTAGCGTTTGGAGCTGTGCCAATGGAATGGAGGATGATTCTCGTTTCTTGACTGCAACAAGACAAGAGTCCCAGTTAGTGACTTTAATCCACACAAAAGTCAATCAATCAATCAATCAACTTTTTTTTTATATAGCGCCAAATCACAACAAACAGTTGCCCCAAGGCGCTTTATATTGTAAGGCAAGGCCATACAACAATCATGAAAAACCCCAACGGTCAAAACGACCCCCTGTGAGCAAGCACTTGGCAACAGTGGGAAGGAAAAACTCCCTCTTAACAGGAAGAAACCTCCAGCAGAACCAGGCTCAGGGAGGGGCAGTCTTCTGCTGAGACTGGTTGGGGCTGAGGGAAAGAACCAGGAAAAAGACATGCTGTGGAGGGGGGCAGAGATCGATCACTAATGATTAAATGCGGAGTGATGCATACAGAGCAAAAAGAGAAAGAAACAGTGCATCATGGGAACCCCCCCACAGTCTACGTCTAAAGCAGCATAACCAAGGGATAGTCCAGGGTCACCCGATCCAGCCCTAACTATAAGCCTTAGCGAAAAGGAAAGTTTTAAGCCTAATCTTAAAAGTAGAGAGGGTATCTGTCTCCCTGATCTGAATTGGGAGCTGGTTCCACAGGAGAGGAGCCTGAAAGCTGAAGGCTCTGCCTCCCATTCTACTCTTACAAACCCTAGGAACTACAAGTAAGCCTGCAGTCTGAGAGCGAAGCGCTCTATTAGGGTGATATGGTACTACGAGGTCCCTGAGATAAGATGGGACCTGATTATTCAAAACCTTATAAGTAAGAAGAAGAATTTTAAATTCTATTCTAGAATTAACAGGAAGCCAATGAAGAGAGGCCAACACGGGTGAGATATGCTCTCTCCTGCTAGTCCCCGTCAGTACTCTAGCTGCAGCATTTTGAATTAACTGAAGGCTTTTTAGGGAACTTTTAGGACAACCTGATAATAAAGAATTACAATAGTCCAGCCTAGAGGAAATAAATGCATGAATTAGTTTTTCAGCATCACTCTGAGACAAGACCTTTCTGATTTTAGAGATATTGCGTAAATGCAAAAAGGCAGTCCTACATATTTGTTTAATATGCGCTTTGAATGACATATCCTGATCAAAAATGACTCCAAGATTTCTCACAGTATTACTAGAGGTCAGGGAAATGCCATCCAGAGTAAAGATCTGGTTAGACACCATGCTTCTAAGATTTGTGGGGCCAAGTACAATAACTTCAGTTTTATCTGAGTTTAAAAGCAGGAAATTAGAGGTCATCCATGTCTTTATGTCTGTAAGACAATCCTGCAGTTTAGCTAATTGGTGTGTGTCCTCTGGCTTCATGGATAGATAAAGCTGGGTATCATCTGCGTAACAATGAAAATTTAAGCAATACCGTCTAATAATACTGCCTAAGGGAAGCATGTATAAAGTGAATAAAATTGGTCCTAGCACAGAACCTTGTGGAACTCCATAATTAACTTTAGTCTGTGAAGAAGATTCCCCATTTACATGAACAAACTGTAATCTATTAGACAAATATGATTCAAACCACCGCAGCGCAGTGCCTTTAATACCTATGACATGCTCTAATCTCTGTAATAAAATTTTATGGTCAACAGTATCAAAAGCAGCACTGAGGTCCAACAGAACAAGCACAGAGATAAGTCCACTGTCCGAAGCCATAAGAAGATCATTTGTAACCTTCACTAATGCTGTTTCTGTACTATGATGAATTCTAAAACCTGACTGAACCTCTTCAAATAGACCATTCCTCTGCAGGTGATCAGTTAGCTGTTTTACAACTACAAAAGTGACTCACAATTAACATATTTTAATGGCTTTGAGAGGGGTTAAGAAGGGGAATTTCCGTTTCTGAAGGGAAGCGACTCAAAGAACCAACGAGCCACTGGATCGAAGCATTGCTTCATTGGTTCACACTTCAAAGTGGAGTCGCGCTGCAGAAATAGTTGATTACAGACCTGCTGAAGGGTCTGTAATCAACGTAGAGGAATGATCATTTTCCTGACAAACACCCTCAAAAACAACGGCCACTCTGAAGGACCAATAAGGGAATTGTTAAGCAAAAAGACTAGTGATATCGGTGGATCGAATAATTTCTTAACAATACCCAAAAAGAACCGGTTCTCGACACCCAACCCTAGTCCAGACTGCTGTCTGCTTTCCTCAGTCCAGCGAAAAATTGCATCAGGAATTTGTCCAGGTTTTCATCCTAACTTCATCCTCTTCATCCTAACAGCTCTTCATGCCTCCAGATGGCTTACGGCGTGGAGGATTTGTTTTTTTGTATTAGAAGAATTAGCAGTGTCATTTAGCTGAGAACCACGGCGTCAGATTTAGAGGTGCTGATCCTCATCCCAGCCGCTTCACACTTGGCTGTGAACCGATCCAGTGAGTCAATCAATCAATCAATCAACTTTTTTCTTGTATAGCGCCAAATCACAACAAACAGTTGCCCCAAGGCGCTCCACATTGCAAGGCAAGGCCATACAATAATTATGAAACACAGTCTACGTCTAAAGCAACATAACCAAGGGATGGTCCAGGGTCACCCGATCCAGCCCTAACTATAAGCCTTAGCGAAAAGGAAAGTTTTAAGCCTAATCTTAAAAGTAGAGAGGGTATCTGTCTCCCTGATCTGAATTGGGAGCTGGTTCCACAGGAGAGGAGCCTGAAAGCTGAAGGCTCTGCCTCCCATTCTACTCTTACAAACCCTAGGAACTACAAGTAAGCCCGCAGTCTGAGAGCGAAGCGCTCTAATGGGGTAATATGGTACTATGAGGTCCCTAAGATAAGATGGGACCTGATTATTCAAACCCTTATAAGTAAGAAGAAGAATTTTAAATTCTATTCTAGCATTAACAGGAAGCCAATGAAGGGAGGCCAACACGGGTGAGATATGCTCTCTCCTGCTAGTCCCCGTCAGTACTCTAGCTGCAGCATTCTGAACCAACTGAAGGCTTTTTAGGGAACTTTTAGGACAACCTGATAATAATGAATTACAATAGTCCAGCCTAGAGGAAACAAATGCATGAATTAGTTTTTCAGCATCACTCTGAGACAAGACCTTTCTGATTTTAGAGATATTGCGTAAATGCAAAAAGGCAGTCCTACATATTTGTTTAATATGCGCTTTGAATGACATATCCTGATCAAAAATAACTCCAAGATTTCTCACAGTATTACTAGAGATCAGGGAAATGCCATCCAGAGTAACGATCTGGTTAGACACCATGCTTCTAAGATTTGTGGGGCCAAGTACAATAACTTCAGTTTTATCTGAGTTTAAAAGCAGGAAATTAGAGGTCATCCATGTCTTTATGTCTGTAAGACAATCCTGCAGTTTAGCTAATTGGTGCGTATCCTCTGGCTTCATGGATAGATAAAGCTGGGTATCATCTGCGTAACAATGAAAATTTAAGCAATACCGTCTAATAATACTGCCCAAGGGAAGCATGTATAAAGTGAATAAAATTGGTCCTAGCACAGAACCTTGTGGAACTCCATAATTAACTTTAGTCTGTGAAGAAGATTCCCCATTTACATGAACAAACTGTAATCTATTAGACAAATATGATTCAAACCACCGCAGCGCAATGCCTTTAATACCTATGACATGCTCTAATCTCTGTAATAAAATTTTATGGTCAACAGTATCAAAAGCAGCACTGAGGTCCAACAGAACAAGCACAGAGATAAGTCCACTGTCCGAAGCCATAAGAAGATCATTTGTAACCTTCACTAATGCTGTTTCTGTACTATGATGAATTCTAAAACCTGACAAACTCTTCAAATAGACCATTCCTCTGCAGGTGATCAGTTAGCTGTTTTACAACTACCCTCTCAAGAATCTTTGAGAGAAAAGGAAGGTTGGAGATTGGCCTATAATTAGCTAAGATAGCTGGGTCAAGTGATGGCTTTTTAAGTAATGGTTTAATTACTGCCACCTTAAAGGCCTGTGGTACATAACCAACTAACAAAGATAGATTGATCATATTTAAGATTGAAGCATTAAATAATGGTAGGACTTCCTTGAGCAGCCTGGCAGGAATGGGGTCTAATAAACATGTTGATGGTTTGGATGAAGTAACTAATGAAAATAACTCAGACAGAACAATCGGAGAGAAAGAGTCAACCGGCCGATGAAGCCAACAGGACCATATCATTTGTCTGCCAGCAATACAAACTCCGCCATGTTTAACTAAACACTGCCCCCCACTAGTGGGCAGTAGTTGCAGTGTGCAATGGCACAAAATGCATGGAACCAAATTTACACAGTACATGCAATGCAAAATAAATGGGAAGAATAAGCCATGTCACGCGACACACATGGGTGCTGGTAAGAAACTTTTTTCCATTTAACGGGTTGTGCAGTGAAGTGGCACACAAAGTCCTCTAGGCGGATCCGGGGGCATGCTCTCCACATTTTTTTTTTTTAAATGTTGTATTGTGGTTGATTCTTGACACATAACTCTTACTTAGAAAAATCAGTGTTCCCCGTTATATCTGAACAAGATATAATCCTAAAAAGTGATTTTTTTTTTCTACGTATAAAGTGTATCTTTGACTACAAGAGAAGTTGTACCCAGTGATACTTACCAGTTTTTTTTGGGGTTTTTTTTTAAATGGTACCACCATAACCCAATATATCATAATATAATAAGACACTGTTTAAATAAATGTATATGAAATAATAAAAACTTCCAAATCAATGATCATTCTCTAGCTCAAAATATGAGATCAAATAAAAGTTAACTATGATTTGTTCATATTTTCCATTTTTTGCCAATGACTGAAGCTCTGAACCGAAGCTCAGAGTGACCGAAGCCCTGAACCGAAGCTCACAGCACAGCTTGTCAGCTGGACCACATGATCCTCCTCTGCTTTTTTATGAATTTTACAAGTTGTTATTTGAAGAATGAACTCTTATTTGGCAGTGTAAATGTGTTAAAGCCTATCGACCCTGCTCTGAAGGACTACCTACAGGTTTGTGATCGTATGACTGTGTTGTTTTTGTTGAAACGGTGAGTGTGGAGTTTGTTGGCGACAGCTTGAACTTTAGCCAACAGAGGTGCCTTTGGCCACTGTTGTGGAAACACAAACAAATATGCAAGCGCCCAGTGAAACCTAGACGTTATTTATTTATTTTACTTTTGCTAGTGGCTGGGGATGTAGAACTTCATCCCGGTCCCAGGTCGGGTCAATATCCTTGCATTGTGTGTCAGAAGAATGTAGGAGCGAATCAGACTGCACTGTGTTGTGACGCATGTGACATTTGGTCACATCGCCTGTGCCTGGATGTGCCCCTTGCAGAATATTGCCGACTGGGAGTCGACTGCCAGCATTCTTGGACTTGTTTTTCACCCTTGATGATTCCTTGAGTGGAAGTCAGGATATCTCAAGTCCAGTGGTCCATGTTCCACAGCAAAGGGATGAGGCACAGATCGATCCTACCATCTATTAACAGATGAATAACAGAGGTTTGAACTCTATCAATGTGAACACACGTAGTTTACTTACCAAGCTAGAAGAACTGAGAATCTTTGCCAGCCAAACAAATCTAAATTCAGCAGTGACAGAAGTCACAAAAATGTGGCTTGATCACTCTGTGTTAAATGCGGAGGTTGAGATAGCGGGATATTATTTTGTGTGCAAGGACTGGAAGCGAGACGGTGTTGGTGTGGGAGCTTACATCAAGAGCCACATCACATTCGATCGTAGGTCTGAGCTATGCTTTGAACTGCTGTTACCTCAGACTCAGCCAATCATTGTTGGGGTATGTTATCATCCTCTGAAACAAATGGATTACTTTGGTAAACTTGAACAATCATGTCTGGCTTGTGGTAACTTTGCAACACGTGAATGTACTCTATCAGGTGGTTTTAATGTTGACTGGAAAGCAAAAAATGGTAATGCATTACGTAAATCACTTTCAACTTCACTCAGCTGATAGCTGACCCAACCAGGGTAACTCCAAGTTCTTCAGTGATTTTGGATTTGATTATAGTAAGATTTCTCATAGCGGCGTTTCCAGTATTGCAGTTAGTGTATAGCACCAGCTAATGTAAGAGGAAACTGGTGCACAAACATACATGTAAAAACCTTTGTTACATGCAGAATTACTCTGAAGATTTGTTGGAAACTGAACTTGAACAGGTTGACTGGAGTGCTGTATTTCAAAGTGAAACAGTAGATGGAGCCTTGTGTGCTTTCAAATCTATTACATCTGTGCGTATGAAAAATACAGATCCCTGGATGACTCCAGAAATCCTTCCTTTGGTAAACAAGAAAAATAAAGCATCTTGCAAGTTTGTTTAAACTAAAGAGTCAAGCTGGTATGAAATGTTCAATAAGTTAAGAAACAAAGTAAATTATGCAAAGAAGAAGGCAAAATCAGAGTATTATAAAGACAAGGTAGAAGAATTTAAAACTCAACCTAAAAAACTGTGGAATGTTTTAAAGATGCATGATATTGGTCTACTTAATAATGGTAGTATTACCTTTGATAAAATGAAGGTGGCAAATATATTTAACAATTACTTTTAAACAATAGCATTCAATCTGGTCGATCATCTGCTGTAAAGTTCTAGTAAATATGGTTCAAAACATGTTGAATGCTTTCATAAAAGTAAAAATGTTCAACCAAATTCCTTTTGTTTGCAGGGGGTGACTAGTGACAATGTGTTGGACCATTTGTTGATGTTGACCCTAAATTTGACCAAGACCACAGGTTTGGATACTTTACCGGCAAGATTTCTTAAAGACAATGCTAAATAAGTTCATTGCAAATCCACTAACTTATATTTTAAATTTGTCAATTTCTAGTGGTAAACTACCTTCAGAACTGAAATCTGCTAGAATCACCCTATATTCTAGAAGAACTCTAAGCCTGAAGCAGGTAACTACAGGCCAGTCTCAATATTGAGCATTTTATCGAAAATATTTTAGAAAATTTTTTCAATCAAGTTGATCATTATTTGTGCGACAAGTTATGAGTTCCAGTCTGGTGATCTTATAGCTGACAAAGTGATCAGCAAGGCAAATGCAATCACAATATTACACAGACACCTGCGTGATCCATTTATTGGATTATTTAAAATCTGAACAAGACAAAGGCAAGTATTACACTTTTAGATTTACAAAAAGCCTTTGATACCGTGGATCATAAAATGCTCTTGGTTAACCCTTAAATGGTCAAGCACATTTTTTGAAAATTAATTATTTGCTATTTTCTAATGTATCAAGGCTATAATAACACTTCAATGATTTTTATCAAAATATGATCTTTATTTTCAATTTTACACTTTTCCATCTTTTAAAATATTTAATTTTTAACTTTGAAAACATTACAATTAATTAGCTACTCTCTTTCAAATCTTGCACACAACTTTTGTAAAAAAAAAAAGAGTTGAAAAACAGTTGATGATTCACATTCACATGTATTGAGCACCGGAAACTAACTAATGGTGCGTTTACACATAAGCAAGACGCGTTACGAATGTCATTTTTCTGTCATTTGTGACACATTCCTGACATTCTTAATGTGACTTAATGCCTCTGAACAGGTTTCTTAATAGTGCGTGTTGGTGCGTGATATTCTTGATATTCGTGGAGCATGTTTTTGTCTGTCAAAAAATCTTCCACGAATGTCACACACCACCCTCATTTCGTCTCATGTCGTGGAGGTCGCAGCTGAGCGTATTGATCCATCTTGATGAGTATTGATCCTTAACAGAACGTGACAACATTCGTAGTGGTTCCTGTGATGGTTCTTGGAGCCCAAACTGTCACGCGTTATTACGAAGTGACACGGAAACTGTCAAGTTTTGACACAACTTGTAACGCAGCGTCACATTTCACTGCGCGCTACGATGAATCAGTTTTCTGTCACGTGCGCACAATTAAACTCGGCTCCAAATGTTGGTCCACAGTTCCTGCTGAAGCTCCTCAGGACGCTCCTGCAGGTGTTCCACCTGCTGTTGTAACCGATGAGCGGGAGAACAAGTCTGAGCCAGAGGAGCGAGAGGAGATTCACGTGCAGCCAGACATCTCTGCACCTCCTCCAGTCCGGTGGAGGAAGAAGCGCACGCACAGTTAAACCCTGCTGCACCGCATTCAGTTTGATTGCTGACACCAAGTCGGCTAAAAGTCAAATTTCAGTGCTCTTCAGCGCTCTCCTGCAGGTGTTCCACCTGCTGCATGCGCCTGATGTTTGGGAAAACGCCCGACATGAGAGCCGCATGAAGCCACACATCTGGCTCTGTCCTCCTCCTCCTCTCTGCACCACTCCACGGCACAGAGCCCAACTACGCATGCAGTCACAAAGTTCTTTTGAAAAACTGGAGCGATCTGAATTCGGATGGATGAATATGGGTGTGTGTGTGGAGACAATTCGCCTCGTTCACAACGTGACAGAACTTGCACTGTTATGCGCAATAGCGCACAACAACGCGGAACACTATTCTTGACCGTGCGTAATGGTTCCTGATAATTCTCCAGCAACACGTGCCATTAATGCTAACGTGTGATAACAGGTTGCAGCAGTTCCTGAGGACACCTGATGCCTCTGCCCCGAATCATCACATTCGTGATCAGCGGCCAAGAATGTGTACTTTGTGGCATTCGTGACTTGCCGTCGTTATGTGTAAATGCAGCATAACATGAATACACAAACACACTAACGTATGTACAGAAAAGATCTTACTCCTGTTCTAACCGTAACATCTTCCCTCTGGAGCTTTTACACTAACAACTAGAGCTGAAATAACTAATCAATTAAAATCAATTATTAAAATAGTTGCCAAACTAATTTAGTCATCAATTAGTTGCTAAATAATTTTGTTTTACCACAAATGTTTCATTTCTTCCATATAATCAACCGAGCTTTGCTTTGAATCTTGAACCAATGAAGCAGTGCTTCAAGCGGCTGCTTCGTTGGTTTCATTTGTTTTATTTCACTTTATCTTAATTTTTCCCCACTAAAACCCTAAAGAGCATATGTCTGTGAGGAATATTTACCTTTTTTTATGTTAAACTGACCTGTTATGGTCTTCTGAAACAGTTGATAGATGTATTTTATGCTAACGCAGATGCTAATGTGTTAGCATGTCTATGACGTTTTCAATGTTAAAGTTAGCATTAAGCTGCTGGCATTTCAGCATGTTTGTGCATTTGTTTTCTGTATAATAATTAATGGCTCAGTGTTTGTTGTCGTAAAAGAGTCAAATGTATTACAAATTATAATATTTTTTCATTTATTTCTATTTATATATTAGTAATAATAGCAACAATAATAATAGTAATAATAACTAATAATGCTACAATACAATTTTAGAGAAAGAGACATGAGTCACATGTGTCATTGTGAAATGACCACATAGTTTACAATTTATCCAGAGAATGTTGCACATATAATGAGTCAGCTACAGTTTTTGATTTAGGTTTGATGGTTAACTGGTTATGCTAATTGCTCATTTGCAGCAACAAAAATACCTCTTTTTCACCATATATTTTAGAACATTTACGAGGTCTGTCAATAAAGTAACGGTCCTTTTTATTTTTTTCAAAAACTATATGGATTTCATTCATATGTTTTTACGTCAGACATGCTTGAACCCTCGTGCGCATGCGTGAGTTTTTCCACGCCTGTCAGTGACGTCATTCGCCTGTGAGCACTCCTTGTGGGAGGAGTCGTCCAGCCCCTCGTCGGAATTCCTTTGTCTGAGAAGTTGCTGAGAGACTGGCGCTTTGTTTGATCAAAATTTTTTCTAAACCTGTGAGGCACATCGAAGCCAACCAATTCTTCACATCCTGCAAACAGGCCAGCAAAGTCACTGTGCTTCCTGATTTGAGGGGCAGATAAATCTGCAGGTCATCCGCAAAACAGTGGAAGGTAATATTCTATTTTTTAAGAATATTACCAAGAGGCAAAATGTATAAAGAAAACAAAACCAGGTCCAGGACCAAACCCTGGGGAACTCCACAGGTCAGAGGCGCTGAACCAGATGAGTAAGGCCCCAGATGTACAGAAAAAGTCCTGTTATCCAAGTAAGACTTGAACCAACATAGGGCTGTGCCTTTGATACCCACAAACTGTTCAAGGCGAAAAATTAAAATTAGATGGTTGGGGGGGGGGGGTTGTAAGATGGCATAAAACGGCACAGCACAACAACTGGAGTGAGACTCGACAGCGTGGCGTTTCAAGTAATGGAAAAAAACCTGCTGGATTTAATGTAATATGAACAAATAAAAAAAAGCGTTAACGACAACAGCTCCTGGCGGACGTGGATATCCGGAACCGACAACAGTGGATTGCATAGCGGATTTAGAAAACTACATCAATCACTACTTCCAGACCTGCTGCTCGGACATGGCTTCTCCAGTACACAAGACGACAACAACCCATGTAAACGTGAGAAAAAGGATTACTCTACAGACACGGAGGATCTCCAGACAACAGAGGTGGAGGTAAACGTGTTCCGTTTCCATCAACACGAAGTTGGATTCGCTCATGACGTTACACACGGAGATTAAAGACATTCAGGTAAGCCTCAACTTTGCATATGAAAAAAATAGAATGGCTGTGGCCTGAAAATAAACCACTCAAAGCATTGGTGGAGTTATTAACCCAAAAAAGACACGCTAACCAAAGAAAACAAGAAAACAAATGAAATAATACTGGATAAGTCTAGGAGCATGCGTGATAACGTCATTTTCTCAGGGATACCAGAAAACCGCGCCTCAGATGATCCAGAAACCCTTGCAGCGCATGGCCTCGATTTGCCCTAATTAAATAAATACATTAATGCTGTCTCAACAAAAACCTGAGGTTTTGGAAAAGAAAAAAAGTAAAAGAAAAGACCTTTGCTTAAAATTAAAAAAAAAATGCATCAGTATTCTTTTATTCATATATAAAAAACGTCTGCTGTTTGTATTGATTAATCAAAGAAAATGCTTTGCATATAATCATTCCATTTCATTGACATGTGTTCCTTGCAACTAATGTGTGTTTAAGTGTGATCTTTCTGCATTATCAATATGTGTATGGTGAAGTTTTCTGTTTATCCAAAGGATGTGTTTAAGTGACTATTAATAATGTGTATCTATTCGAGTGTCTTAGAACAAACAGTATGCCAAAATAATTAATGTGTTTAAATACACTCAACAAAAATATAAATGCAACACTTTTGGTTTTGCTCCCATTTTGTATGAGATGAACTCAAAGATCTAAAACTTTTTCCACATACACAATATCACCATTTCCCTCAAATATTGTTCACAAACCAGTCTAAATCTGTGATAGTGATTGATTGATAGTGAGCACTTCTCCTTTGCTGAGATAATCCATCCCACCTCACAGGTGCGTTTATATTTGTGTTGAGTGTAATTGAATCATTTTTGTCTGCCTTTCTAACACATGAATTTTTCTGTGAAATTACACACCCTAAATGGGTGAAGTTTTTGCTCTCTTGGAGCGCTCTGCAAAACCTCTCTTGCAACTCTATTCCTCTCTTCTTTTCTTAAAAACGCTTAATTTCATTTTTGGGTGAACAAGGCCCCATGCTAAATAAGCTAAAGCTACCACGTGGCTTCAGTGATTCATTGTTATTCTTTGACAAACTTAAAGTAATAACCTGATGCTTCAAGTCTTTCGAATTTTAAAGAGAACTTCTGAGCTGAACTTTTCAAAATAATAGCAAATTTACAGAAAAGCGACTTTCCTTTTCTGTAGGCTAATTTTACAACGCTGCTTTTAAAGTTTTTACTTTTCCTAAATTCACAAAGACTTTTAATCTGTCTTCAACAAACCTTGTAAAAGCTACCAGAAACTATTTTCAACTATTTTCAACGCCTTCCACCTCTGGGGTCCAACAAGCTGACGACCTGACTGCAAGCAGCCATCCTGTCAGTAAAGCCAGCTGACACACGCCTTTGGGATCACCCGAGGAGACTGCTGAGTTAACCCCTGACCCAAGTAAGCATGCTGCAAAGAGCCTACATCAACGACGGACAGACGGGTCGTCCAAACCACCTCTTCAACAGATCAGCTAAGTGACCCAGTTAAAGGTTCCAGAAAAAGGGTTTGTTGTTAATGGAACATATTCATGTTAGTTTAATAATTTTCTTAAAATTAATTGGCTTCAAATTTCACCACTAAATTCTAATCAGATTTATTTAAAATCTTTAAGTTTAATCTCTTTCTTTCACGTCTCATGAGTAAGCAAACTGTGTCCATAAATGAACTTATTTAATCACTGTCCACAAAAATGCCAGTAAACTGTTCATTTCTTGTATAATTGTAAATAAAATGTAAATATTTCTGCTGTGGTTCATTGGTGTTCAGAAGGAAACCTTTGGTCAATCATATCGTAGAATTCAGACTTTCAGACCCAAGACTGATTAATTTGAGACTGATTGATTAATTTGAGACTGATAAATTAATGAATGTTTGAATTAAAGTACCTATGCTATAAATAGGTGGTGCCCTGAGTAAATTAAATATTAAATAATAATTATTAAACTCTAAAATTGTTAATTATTTTGGTGACCCATTAAATGAGGTCTAAGCCAGTCTAATTCAATTTGGGAGTTTAACAATACTTTCACTACATTAAATTGGTGCCCATGTGAGGTGTGATTCATTCCAAATAATTTAATTTTGTTACATGTATTTTGGTCCCCCGCGTGTGAGGCGATTTAGAATTTCGCTACACCCTTTTAAGACTTCATGGTTTCCAAGCTCAAACTTCCCTCAGCTCGTGTTGACAACATCACGTTTCATCGAGGGTCCACAGACTTGTGGACCCAAGAGCAGAAGACCTCGGCCCATCATCATCAAACTGGAACATTACAAACATAAAGACCTTATTAACGCAAAGCCAGAGAGCTCACAGGGACCAACTTGTGAATAAAGATTCAGATGGCTCTATAAATAAAAATAAAATAAACACTGGTTAATTTAGAATGTGTGTACCAAATTCTATGCTGTTATCACCAGGGCTTGGGAAATGAAAATTGTGAAATCCGAGGAAAATTCGCAGGGGGTAGATTGTAGAATATTTTTTTTTTTAAATCAGGGTAAAATATCAATAACATACCTAATAATAAAAAGCCACATTCTTGTGTAAATTCCTGTAAATCCACTCAAAGCCACAGTGTCTTTTTCCCATGAAAAAAGTCTACATTAATAAAAACTAATTTACATTGTTGTGTAAATTCATGTAGCCTAAATTCATTAATAAAAAATAATTTACATTGTTGTGTAAATTCATGTAGCCTAAATTCATTAATAAAAACTAATTTACATTGTTGTGTAAATTCATGTAGCCTAAATTCATTAATAAAAAATAATTTACACTGTTGTGTAAATTCATGTAGCCTAAATTCATTAATAAAAAATAATTTACATTGTTGTGTAAATTCATGTAGCCTAAATTCATTAATAAAAAATAATTTACATTGTTGTGTAAATTCATGTAGCCTAAATTCATTAATAAAAAATAATTTACATTGTTGTGTAAATTCATGTAGCCTAAATTCATTAATAAAAAATAATTTACATTGTTGTGTAAATTCATGTAGCCTAAATTCATTCAAAGCCACAATGTCTTTTTTCATCATCAAAGAAAGTCGAGATTAATGAAAGAAAAAAAGGCACATAATCTTTTCTGAAATTCTGTTTGAACAGCACAATGTTTATTTTCCAGAGAGAAAAAAAATTCTTACCAGTTCACTTTTCCCGTTTATCTTTCAGGTGTGTTGATGAAACAAGAAACAATTCCACGGATTCTTGTCCTTATCAGACTTTTTCAAAACGTCTTTCTCGCCATCTTCACTCTGTCTGATGTCGCTCCGTGACAGACATGCTGCTAAATTCTTCTTTTAAAAACTTGAAAGTTCTAAAAGTTTGCGATGTCCACATGCTACGTTTAGCTAAGCTTCGCATTAGAGAAACACAGCGTCACCGCAGCAACCAACCAGTCCCGCTTTACTGTCGTAACAGCCAGGCTTTGAGTGGCATTTATTTTCCTCGAAACTCTGCGGATCCGAGGAAACTGATTTGTATCTGTAACACACAGATCAGTGTCCACGGACTTATAAAACTTGCATGATGTCGTAAAAAAAAAGAGAATGCTTTGCGATAAGCATTTTAAAAACTCAGTAACTATCACGATTAAAGAGTACCACACTGACACTCCCGCACCCCTCCCCATGATGAAATCTGTGGAATTCTGCTGAGTTTTCACAGCCCTGTATCACAAAATTAATTTTTTTTAATGGAAATTTTAACTAAGCTGCACCACTATCAGTTTCCTTGTGAAATTAAATTAAAAACAGATGAGCAAAATGGATACGACATGAAATTATCTGAGCTTATCTGACTTCAGTTCACTTTGAGTTCATATTCAATATCTACTCAGTTTACAAAGTTTTTCTGTAAAATCATATTTTAATCAACAACAGTAAACTGAATCAAATATGAATGTACATTTTTCAGATTTTTATTCCAACTTGTTTTAGCTGATAACTTCACCTCATGCAGTGACTAGAAGGATTTTAATGTCAACGATGACAGAGTTTATAATCAGAGCAGTGAAATGTTCAACCCCACCAGTGCAGATCCACACACACGCTGTGGAACGGCAGCAGCGATCCACAATTTGAAGTGGATGACAATTCCAACATAATTTTCGACCCTATGATTCTTAGAGAGGTTCTGTGAGTACCAGGCAGCCTTTCTTGCTGATGGTTAACTCTTAACCCTTTTACTGCTGAATTTATTTGTTTTTAGGACACTGAAATGCGCAAAAAAAAAATTTAAAGAAAGTTGATACACACACACACAAATCAGTACTTCATTATACATACAACACAAACACACAAATGATAACCCATGAATTATGTCCACAGTGTCTATGACACACTGAGTGTCCTCCTCCAGTGGGCTGATTTGACTCAGTCCACTGGAATGTGTTCGTCTTCACATGTTGTCCACAGAGTTTGCTTTTTCCTGTCTCCATTCCACTTTCATTATGAAACAATGTCTTATTCATTATATTATTTGTATTGTTCTTACTTTTGATTACAGCAGAGAAAATAAATTCCAGATTCCGTACTGAAACGCACGCAGCGCATGAAGCTGATGTTTCGACTCTGTGCTCGAACCACAAGCATCCAACTGCTTCATTAGAGTCAAGCTTCCATTTCTGACCAATCACGGCTCACGCAACTAGTTTGTCCGCTTCAGTTTCACAAAGAGAATAGTGCTCATCACTTTGAAATGAAAATCTGTTTTATATATATATATATATATATATATATATATATATATATATATACACACATTAAAAAAAAACACGGAAATAACGGAATATTAATTTTGATTTTTATGGAAAAGCGTCATAAAACCAAAGACTAGCACCCATGCACACAATGCAAATGTAGATCAATAACACAAATCAAATGACATACAAATTCATTTAGATTTCATGAGGTCCATCATTATGCATAATGTTGAGGCTTAAAACATCTGAAACTAATGAATTATGAAAAAAACTAAGCCCACCTTATCATTATCATGGAGGATTAAAGTTTCTGAACAGATGATAAACCAAAGCAAGTCCACTTCTGCTCTAAAGTTGGACATTTTGACATGAGTTTTGGATGGAAACCTGCGAGCTTTCAAAGCCAGCCTCAAGTGGGCAGTGAAGGAATTGCAACATTTTCTTCTCGGTGGCTTCATTTTAGACAGCTGGAGGTTGGGGCTTGTGAACAAGCATGTTTATGACAAGTGATCACTGTGGCGGTGAGTCAGTGTGGTGTCTGCAGCTGTGGCGGTGAGCCAGTGTGGTGTCTGCAGCTGTGGCGGTGAGCCAGTGTGGTGTCTGCAGCTGTGGCGGTGAGCCAGTGTGGTGTCTGCAGCTGTGGAGGTGAGCCAGTGTGGTGTCTGCAGCTGTGGCGGTGAGCCAGTGTGGTGTCTGCAGCTGTGGCGGTGAGTCAGTGTGGTGTCTGCAGCTGTGGCGGTGAGTCAGTGTGGTGTCTGCAGCTGTGGCGGTGAGCCAGTGTGGTGTCTGCAGCTGTGGCGGTGAGTCAGTGTGGTGTCTGCAGCTGTGGCGGTGAGTCAGTGTGGTGTCTGCAGGGTCAGCTGTACCTTGAAGAGATGCAGACCAAGGAGCAGAAAGAGCTGCTGAAAAGCTCGACTTCCTGCAGCCTTCTTTACCGCCTGCAGACTCCTCACTGACTGCAGCATGCTGAAAGAACAACACAACACGTCTGTAAGCACCAAAAAAAAAAAAAAAAAAAAACAACCGCACACAGTCAACACACCACAACCAAATACAGACCAGACAGAACAGATCACAGCGCTTCACTTTTTCCACTTTTTAAGTTCCAGCCTTATTCCAAAATGGAGTAAATTATTTTTTCCCCTTCGAAATTCTACTGACAACACCCCATAATGACAACATGAAAAAGTTTTTTTTTGATATGTGCAAATTAATTAAAAAAAAAAAACTAATGAATGAATGAATGAATGAATTCATTTGGCACACAAACTCAATAGTAACAAAAAACTGATACACAAGACAATTTCACAGTGACATGTGTGACCAAAGGGGGGTGAGCAGAAGCAAAGCTTATACATACATACATACATATATACATAGTCATTACCAACCAGAGCAAGCACACAGGCGACAGTGAAATGGTAAATGGACTGCATTTATATTGCGCTTTTCCATCTGCATCAGACGCTCAAAGCGCTTTACAATTATGCCTCACATTCACCCCGGTGTCAGGGTGCTGCCATACAAGGCGCTCACTACACACCAGGAGCAATAGGGGATTAAAGGCCTTGCCCAAGGGCCCTTAGTGATTTTCCAATCAGGTGGGGATTTGAACCCATGATCTTCAGGATGCAAGACCAACACCTTAACCACTAGACCACCACCTCCCCCATTCAGAAGATTCCTGAAAGGTGGAATGGTGCTTTTGTTCTCCGCCATTAGTGGCTCTGTCCCGACACTGATGTCCACCTCTTGTGCCATTTCTCTGGAAGTCAGACGACATCCCGGATCAACACAGCATTCAGTTTGGAAATGATCTGGTCCTTTCAGCCTGTCGATCGTCGCTTGGAGCGCGGCGCGCCCTGTGCCATTGTGGGCAGTCTTTAAACCGGCTGTACCACTACTTAATCTGTGTGATGCCCATACAATCTTCACCGAAAACCATCTGAATTTTCCAAATGGTTTCCACCTGGCTGTCTCACACAGTTTTTGAAAAACTTTTCATGCAGCAAAGCTCCAAATCGCTCAGCCATTTTCCTGACAATGAAAATCCGACGAGGGGGCTGGACCAGTGCTCACTCAACGCCTGCTCACAGGCAAATGACGCAACCAACAGGCGTGAAAAAACTCACGCATGCGCACGAAGGTTCAAGCTTGGATGATGCAATCACACATGATTCAAATCCATATAGTTTTTGAAAAAAATAAAAAGTTCGGATACTTTTCTAATAGACCTCGTACACATACACACACACACCTACACACACACCTACACACACACACACCTACACACACACCTACACACACACGCACACACACCTACACACACCTACACACACACGCACACATACCTACACACACACGCACACATACCTACACACACCTACACACACGCACACATACCTACACACACGCACACATACCTACACACACGCACACATACCTACACACACCTACACACACACACGCACACACCTACACACACGCACACATACCTACACACACCTACACACACACACGCACACACCTACACACACACACACACATACCTACACACACACACACACACACCTACAGACACACACATACCTACACACACACCTACACACACACCTACACACACACACATACCTACACACATACCTACACACACACATACCTACACATACCTACACACACACACATACCTACACACATACCTACACACACACATACCTACACATACCTACATACACATACATGCAACTTTAGACCCCAGGTTTGGGGCCCATTGCATTCTACTAAAAAGACATCAAAGATAAATGAAAAAACAAAAGATACATACATACATACACATACCTACATACACATACATACATACATACACATACCTACATACATACACATACACATTACATAATTATTGTATGGCCTTGCCTTACAATATAAAGCGCCTTGGGGCAACTGTTTGTTGTGATTTGGCGCTATATAAAAAAAATTGATTGATTGATTGACATACAAATACCTACATACACCTACACATGCATATATACACATACCTACATACACCTACACATGCATATATACACATACCTACATACACCTACACATGCATATATACACATACCTACGTACACCTACACATGCATATATACACATACCTACATACACCTACACATACATATATACACATACCTACATACATATGCAATGCGTGTGATTTTATACTACATATAAGATAGAAAAACAAAGTGCACACAACTAAACAATGATCAACAAAACACCCTAACCCTCAACACCCTTCCTCCTCCCTATACCTAGAAAAAATGTGCCTATACCACTGCTTAAACTGGTTCATGCCTGGACACTGCTTGAGCTCCACCCTCAATCTGTTCCACATCCTCACTCCACAAACAGAAATACAACCCCTGGCAATAATTATGGAATCACCGGCCTCGGAGGATGTTCATTCAGTTGTTTAATTTTGTAGAAAAAAAGCAGATCACAGACATGACACAAAAATAAAGTCATTTCAAATGGCAACTTTCTGGCTTTAAGAAACACTATAAGAAATCAGGAAAAAAAAAATTGTGGCAGTCAGTAACGGTTACTTTTTTAGACCAAGCAGAGGGAAAAAAATATGGAATCACTCAATTCTGAGGAAAAAATTATGGAATCACCCTGTAAATTTTCATCCCCAAAACACCTGCATCAAATCAGATCTGCTTGTTAGTCTGCATCTAAAAAGGAGTGACCACACCTTGGAGAGCTGTTGCACCAAGTGGACTGACATGAATCATGGCTCCAACATGAGAGATGTCAATTGAAACAGAGGAGAGGATTATCAAACTCTTAAGAGGGTAAATCATCACGCAATGTTGCAAAAGATGTTGGTTGTTCACAGTCAGCTGTGTCTAAACTCTGGACCAAATACAAACAACATGGGAAGGTTGTTAAAGGCAAACATACTGGTAGACCAAGTAAGACATCAAAGCGTCAAGACAGAAAACTTAAAGCAATATGTCTCAAAAATCGAAAAATGTACAACAAAACAAATGAGGAACGAATGGGAGGAAACTGGAGTCAACGTCTATGACCGAACCGTAAGAAACCGCCTAAAGGAAATAGGATTTACATACAGAAAAGCTAAACGAAAGCCATCATTAACACCTAAACAGAAAAAAACAAGGTTACAATGGGCTAAGAAAAAGCAATCATGGACTGTGGATGACTGGATGAAAGTCATATTCAGTGATGAATCTCGAATCTGCATTGGGCAAGGTGATGATGCTGGAACTTTTGTCTGGTGCCGTTCCAATGAGATTTATAAAGATGACTGCCTGAAGAGAACGTGTAAATTGTCATTGATGATATGGGGCTGCATGTCAGGTAAAGGCACTGGGGAGATGGCTGTCATTACATCATCAATAAATGCACAAGTTTACGTTGATATTTTGGACAATTGAAAGGATGTTTGGGGATGATTAAATCATTTTTCAAGATGATAATGCATCTTGCCATAGAGCAAAAACTGTGAAAACATTCCTTGCAAAAAGACACATAGGGTCAATGTCATGGCCTGCAAATAGTCCGGATCTTAATCCAATTGAAAATCTTTGGTGGAAGTTGAAGAAAATGGTCCATGACAAGGCTCCAACCTGCAAAGCTGATCTGGCAACAGCAATCAGAGAAAGTTGGAGCCAGACTGATGAAGAGTACTGTTTGTCACTCATTAAGTCCGTGCCTCAGAGACTGCAAGCTGTTATAAAAGCCAGAGGTGGTGCAACAAAATACTAGTGATGTGTTGGAGCGTTCTTTTGTTTTTCATGATTCCATAATTTTTTCCTCAGAAAAAAAATTATTTTATTAATTTAAAACAACTTTTTCACATTGTCATATGGAGTGTTGTGTGTACACTTTTAAGGGAAAAAATATTTTTATTTACAGTTGTATGTAAAAGTTTGGGCCCCCCTGATGATTTCCATGATTTTCCTTTATAAATCATTGGTTGTTTGGATCAGAAATTTCAGTTAAATATATCATATAGCAGACAAACACGCTGATATCTGAGAAGTGAAATGAAGTTAAAGGATTTACAGAAAGTGTGCAATAATTCTTTAAACAAAATTAGGCAGGTGCATAAATTTGGGCACCCCAACATCAATATTTAGTAGATCCTCCTTTTGCAGAAATGCTTCCTATAGCTTCCAAAGAGAGTCTGGTTGAAGGTATTTTGGACCATTCGTCTTTACAAAACATCTCAGGTTTGTTGGTTTCCTAACATGGACAGCCCACTTAAAATCACACCACAGATTTTCAATAATATTCAGGTCTGGGGACTGAGATGGCCATTCCAGAACGTTGTACTTGTTCCTCTGCATGAATGTCTTAGTAGACTTTGAGCAGTGTTTAGGGTTGTTGTCTTGTTGAAAGATCCAGCCCCGGCACAACTTCAACTTTGTCACTGATTCATGAACATTGTTCTCAAGAATCTGCTGATATTGACTGGAATCCATGTGACCCTCAACTTCAACAAGATTCCCAGTACCTGTACTGGCCACACAGCCCCACAGCATGATGGAACCACCTCCAAATTTTACTGTAGGTAGCAAGTGTTTTTCTTGGAATGCTGTGTTCTTTTTCTGCCATGCATACTGCCCCTTGTTATGTCCAAATAACTCAGTTTTAGTTTCGTCAGTCCATAACACCTTATTCCATAATGAAGCTGGCTTGTCCAAATGTGCTTTAGCATACCTCAAGCGACTCTGTTTGTGGCGTGTACGCAGAAAAGGCTTCCTCTGCATTACAGCATCATACAGCGTCTCTTTGTGCAAAAGTGCGCTGTATAGTTGAATGATGCACAGAGACACTATCTGCAGAAAGATCATGTGGGTTGACTATGACTCTTATCATCCTTCGCTTCAGCTTATCTGAGATTTTTCTTGGCCTGCCACTTTGGGCCTTAACTAGTACTGTGCCTGTGGTCTTCCATTTCCTCACTATGTTCCTCACTAGGGATGGGTATCGAGAACCGGTTCCTTTCGGGTATCGTTAAGAAATGATTCGATCCACCGACATCAATAAGCTTTGTGCTTAAAGATTCTGTTATCGGTCCTTCAGAGTGACCGTTGTTTTGGCGGGTGTTTGTCAGGAAAATGATCATTTCTCTACATTGATTACAGACCCTGCAGCGGGTCCTTAATCAACTTTTCTGCAGCAGGGCTTTGCTTTGAACCTTGAACCAATCGAAGCGTGGTTCGCAGATTGAAGCAATGCTTTGGTCAATTGCTCGTTTATTTCTTTCGTTCGCTTAATTTTCCCCCGCTAAAACCCTAAAGAGCATACGTCTGTGAGTATTATTTACCTTTTCTGTGTTAAACCGACCTGTTATGGTCTTCTGAAACAGTTGATAGATGTATTTTATAACTTAAAAACGGGAGCGATACTAACGTGTTAGCATGTCTATGGCATTTTCAATGTTAAAAGTTAGCATTTAGCAATTGCAGCCGTCATCACGTTCGGGTGCATTTGTTTTCAAATTGTAATATTCCTTACATTTATTTTTGCTTATATATTAATAATCTAATGATTATTATATACTCGTACAATTTTAGAGAAAGAGACAAAAAGAACCTGAATAGAAACACAACAGAAAATATTTAATAGCAACTAACATAAATAAATAAATACATACATAAATAAATAAGTGTTTCCTGTGAACACCTAGTGACTCTTACACCTCCATTTCATCCCTGTCTTATTTAAGTTTAATGACAGTTTGTTTCGGTCAAACCATATTTTCAGTTTGTTCATTTCTTCAGTGATTTCCTCCAGAACTATCTGACAAACTAGAAAACTGCTGCATCCTAGTAAGAGCAGAATACTACTGGAATAAATCTGAATAAGGAAAGTTGGGTTTTTTTCTCACTAAATGGATGCTGCACTCACTGCAGTTTATTGTCTGGATTAGTCCCAGATTGCATTTCAGAGCTTCTAGAATTCAAACATTTTCGTGCAGGTGGTGTTGGGGGGTAATTTTGGGTTTCAGCTTTTTTTTGTTTTTCACCACTTTCATCCCTGAATATGAATTGTGAGTCACTTTTGTGACTAAAGTTACTAACAGGGACTCGTGTCTTGTTGGGAGAAAGAAGACAAGAATCATCCTCTGTTCTGTTCACACAGCTCCAAATGCTGCGCGGCTCTCTGACGAGTCAAGTTAGAACGATAGAGTCCAGTCTGAATTAATAACTTCAAAGCGAAACACAGTTTTGTTTATTTTTATTTATGTCCAGAGATCAAGGATACAGTGACTAATTTTATATTTATTTACTTTAAGACTCAAGGAAATACATAGAAAACCTGTAAAGCCTACTTTTAGTACAAAATTCACGAGGGATCGATAAGGGAATCGATAATGAATCGGATCGATAAGCAGAATAGATATCAATAAAACGTTATCAATACCCATCCCTATTCCTCACAGTGGAAACTGACAGCTGAAATCTCTGAGAAAGCTTTTTGTATCCTTCCCCTAAACCATGATGTTGAACAATCGTTTTCAGGTCATTTGAGAGTTGTTTAGTGGCTCCCATGTTGTCATTCATTAGAAGAGATGCAAAGAGGGGAAACATCTGCAAATGGCCACCTTAAATACCCTTTCTCATGATTGGATTCACCTGTGTAAAGGAGGTCAAGGGTCAATGAGCTTACCAAACCAATTTTGTTTTCCAATAATTAGTGCAAATGGATTCAAATCAGTAAAATGACAAGGGTGCCCAAATTTATGCACTGCCTAATTTTGTTTAAATAATTATTGCACACTTTCTGTAAATACTAGAAACTTCATTTCACTTTTCAAATATCAGTGTGTTCATCTGCTATATGATATATTTAACTGAAATTTCTGATCCAGACAACCAATGATTTATAAAGTAAAATCATGAAAATTATCAGGGGTGCCCAAAATTTTGCATACAACTGTATTTAGGAATAAGGCTGTAACATAAAATGTGGAAAAAGTGACGTGCTGTGAATATTTTACAGATGCACTGTAGATCTTTATTGTCACTGTACAACACTGCCAGGCAATATACTGTGAAAAGCAGTTAAGCATCTCTTCCAGTGACAATATATGCAAGAAAATACAGGACAATAATAATAATTAATAAATATACACAAAACAGAATAAACCATCAATTCTTGGGGGTTACTGCATTTTGTGTGGGAGGCAGGTGGGAGGAGGAGGAGGTGATGCATTTGACGGCCTGTGGGGAAAAAAAGGTGTTTGACCTTGTTTTGATTGATACCTTTCCCTGGGGGGGGGGGGGGGGCAGGAAGTGTCCGGTATGAGTGGGATCCTTCATGATGTTCCTGGTCTTCTTTTGGGGGGGGGGGGGGGGGTGTCCCGTTGACTCTCTGCCACCCTCACCACCCCCTGCAGGTCGTTCCTGTCCTCTGCAGTGCAGCTGGTGAACCGCACTGTGCAGCAGCAGGTCAGGAGACTCTTCATAAGTGGGTAAGTTCATCAGCAGGTGATGAGTGAGGTGAGCCCGCCTTAACTTCCTGAGGAACTGAAGTCTCTGATGAAGCTTTCCTCACCTGAGACGAGATGTTAACAGACCAGGTGAGGTTGGCCAAGATGTGTACCCCAAGAAGTTTGAAGCTCTCTACCCTCTCTCCTTCCTCTCCATTGATGCAGAGGGCACTGTGGTGCATTTGGCATGTGTGTGGGGTGAATCTGGACTTCCTGAAATCCACAGTCAGTTCCTTGGTTTTAGCTGTGTTCAAATCCAGGTTATTATTGAAGCATCAGTTGGTCAGACGCTGGACCACCTTCCTGTAGGCTGCCTCATTGTTGTCTGTTATCAGTCCTACTACAGTGGTGTCATCAGCAAACGTGACGATGGGTTTGGTGGAGTGGATGAGGAAGCAGTCATGGGCAAAGAGAAAGAAGAGGAGGGGGCTGAGAACACACCCCTGTGGTGTTCCTGTGTTCAGGATAAGAGTGGAGAATGTGCCATCTCCCACCCTGATGTTCTGGGGTTTGGTGCTTTAGACGTTCAGTATGTAGGCTCAGGTTTCCCAGTTTTCCAACATATTTTTGGGGGATGACTGAGTTAAAGGTTGAGCTGAAGTCCACAAACAGTATCCTTCCATCGGTATCGTTTTGGACCAGTGGGTAATGGGTAAGGGCTGTGTGGAGCCAAGTGGTGTTGGTTGAGGTCAGCAGGCATGGTAGATGTGACGTGGAAGAGAATGAGTCTTTCCACGCATTTGGTGATGATGGGAGTTCGAGCAAGTGGACGATCATCCTTTAGGCAGTTCACAGTTGCCTTTTTTGGTACTGGAAGGACTGGCTGATTTAAGGCAGGAACGGAAGAGGCATAGAGCACAGTACTGTGTACACTGACCTTTTCCGTCACTGAATGGCTCATAATATTGAAAGTAATGGGACTATCTTGATGATCTTTGTGTCCTTTGAAAGGTCTAGGTCTCTAATATTTAGAAATTATGCCATTAAGAGTGAAATAATATGTGTGTTAAAATCCAGTTTAAATATATAAAAACGGGGCTTTTTTTGGCGTTTTCCATGTTTCATTTATTTTTAAAGTCATATTTTACTTTGGTCCAGCTCACAGCTTAATGAAGCCACCATAACAAACTCCACGTTAGTTTGATCAGCTCGGACTTGTGGCCTTGAAAAATCATTAGCTTAATCAAAACATTGCAGCTTTTTTGGTATTCAAACAATGTAAACATGTCTTGTTTTTAGAATTTAGTCCTAAAGGTCATGTAGTGCACCAATGGTCTCCATGGTGACACACAGGAAGTGCTTTCTTGAGCAGCATCTTCAGCTAAATACCTGTAACACATTTATGGAATAATGCACATTTTACCAGAGGCTGGAGACTTGTTTATGACAAAGGTGAGTGTCCGAAGTCTCTGTAACCAACTATCACTGATCGTTCTTAATTTTCAGAAAGTGTGAAAATCAGTAGCTGTTTATGAATTTGTACAATGAGAGGCCATGCATAGGCCAGTTGCACAATACTTAAATCTTTAACCATGGACATCATGAGTGTGGGAACATAGGCTATCAAAGTTTGTCCCAAGTCTCCGTAACACAAATATGTACAAAATGAGCTGGTTTTAATTTCTGAAAACCCTGGAACTCATAAATGGCACAAATTGTTTTCTACAAGGCTTCTTATGTATTTAACTGAAAATAATTGGTGAATGATGCAACAGAATTCAGATTTTTATATTTATGGTGTCTTCAGATTCATCAAATAGCAAAAACGTTCATATTTTAAGGTGCATTATGCAACAGTGTTTTCACTAAAAACGATCTCTAACAGGCAGATCTGAAAGCTGTGGGACACCTGTTGGCATCTTGCTCCAAAATTTAGGCTGATTTTCATTTTCAGCCATGAGCTCCAGTGATGAAGATATTCCTTGGAGTGAAGTTAAAGCTGAAGATGCTCTTAAAGCAAAAAGAAAGCCGACTGCACAAAGAGTGGCCAAATTCAGAGAGAAGTAAAATGTTAAAGCCTATGCAGAAGAACTAAGGAAGGATAGAGAGAGGAAAAGAAGAGTGCATGCTGAATGCTCAAAGGAAAAACTGGCTGAAGTTAAAGTTACAGATAAAGTTACACAGTAGACTTAACGAAGGGCAACGAAGCCCAAACCAGACACCTGGACCTTCGTTGGCATCGTTTAACCTTTGCCCAGCTTCCTTCCTGCAGCTGGCGCTCTGTTAAACTGTTGAAAAATTTGAACAAATGTCACTGAAAACCTCAATTTGTCCGTATTTCGTTTTGCTGTTGTGCTTGTCATTTCTTTTTTATCGTTTGCTTGTTAGCGTTTAGTTTGACTCTGATCGACCGGCTGAATGTTTTCACACAGTACAGAATCCGCTGCGTTCATGGGGAGTCAATGTGCGGCGTTCACACAGACTGATCGATTTACTGCTCTGATATATTCAATCATCTTTACACTTATATACCATCAAGTAGAGAAATCTAGGAAGTAAGACTTATGGCCCGGTCACACGGCACCCGACGAGTCCTGAACAAAGGGGGAAAAAGTGTCACAATTCATTGAGAAAAGGTGGATGAACGAGCTTTATTACCGAATAGCCTGCGAAGCAAGAGCGCAACAGGGACAAAAGAGGAACTAAACGAAACCGAAGCTCACGATCTCGACACTTTAAACAAAGCGCGCCTGGAGCCATAGCTGGAGCAGTGTGTGTCTGCATCTCTGAGTTCCAGGACTCGGTGCTGAGACAGAGCTCAGAGCGCCTGAGTCCTGGAGAAACTGCAAACAGAAGCTGTGGAGATCTGTGTGCATGTCGGTGGATCCACCTGCTCTGGTTCCTCGTCCAGAACAAAAAAGGGATCATCTCCATCATCATCAGAATCCACAATGTCTGCTGACACACTGCAAGCTCCCGTCTTACTCCAATTTAAAAAAAAAACCTCTGGTGTGCCGTGGTCACTGCTCTATTGCTGTATTACATAACTAAGCCATATATATGACTTATTTTTCACTGTATTAACAATCTATGTATTGTATCTAGTAAGTAAAATGGGTTAAAGTGGATTAAATTTCATGTGTAAAGCTAAATGTATACAAGTTTGTATTCCCAGCCTGTCACATATAGCTGGATTTTGGATTTTGACTGCTTTTCTTTAAAACCTCATATATTGGTCAATTTTCACTCAATTTTCTCAAATAGGGCTCAAATGAAAGCTAAGAACACAAAAAATATATATAATCTTGACCATTCTTGGTCCAAATAGCAAATATGACCTTGCATGTACTTAAATTTCAACAATCCTATAACTAAAAACATAGCTGATAGTCTCAAAGCCTGAAAATGTCTATATTGATTGTTGTTGTTTTTTTTATCATTAGATTGTAAGTTACTTTTATAAAGCTGGAAACTGGGTATATTACAATGTATGACATCACAGTATAAGATTGAAAATTAAAAGTCATTTTTCAAAAACCCGACTTGTATTTACATTTTGGTTTCTGAACTTTTTCTGCCAATCTATCAGAATTGGGTTGTACACAACCTAAGCTTTCCGATGATGTATAATCCATGGGTGTACCCTTAATTTTATTTTTTGTGACAAATGAAACATTCGTGTAGATAATACTGTGCCACATGCCGAGACAGACTGATGCAGCAAAAGGTTAAAGACGGTGGTAAACGCCTCTGCTAGCTGGTCTGCACAGGCCTTAAGTGCACGTCCGGGGCCAGGTGCTTTCCTTGTGTCCACTCTCCGTACGGAGGCTCTGACCTGATATTGCTGCAGCTGAATGAGGTCTTTCTCTCCTGGTGGTGCAGGATGGTGTCAGTGCTATTCATTCCGACTGATTGATTTCTGCTTCTTCTCCGTCCGAGTTCTTGTTGAGGCTGAGGTGGTGGACTACTGTCATGGGCCTCATAGATCCTTCTGTTCACTAGTTGTTTGTCTGGTCCCTCCAGGCTCTTCTGTATTGGAAGCTTTGGGATCTTCACTGGGAGCTGTGAAGGTCTGAGTGTGCTGTCACATCTGGAAAAAACTCTCGATGACAACTACTAAGAACTGTTCCTACTGGCACTGAATTGCTTTGGAAATCCAGACTACGTAGGGACTTTGAGGACAACACATTGAGAGTATTCCGACTGTGGCAGAGGTAGTAGTCAGCACCAGATCCCTGTACACCAATAGCTGTACCTCCAGCCACCAGTTTGTGAAGCTCCTGAAGTTCACGGACGATATGACCCTCATCGGACTCATCTCTGCCTACAGACAGGAGACTGAACACCTGGTGTAGACGGAACAATCTGGAGCTCAAAGCCCCCAAGACAGTGGAGATGGTTGTTGACTTCAGAAAGAACCCAGTCCCGACCAACCCCATCACCTTGTGTGACTCCCCAGTCGCCACTGTGAAGTCTTTCTGTTACCTAGGGATCACCATCACTCAGGACCTCAAGTGGGAGCTGAATGTCAGCTCTCTCACCAAGACAGCACAACAGAGGATGTATTTTTCTGCAGCAGCTGAGGAAGTCCAACCTGCCAAAAACAATGATGTTGATCTTCTACACTGCCATCAATGAGCCCATCATCTCCTCCTGCATCACCGTCTGGTACGCTGCTGCCGCTGCTAAGGACAGGAGCAGACTGCAGTGTATCATCCACACAGCGGAGAAGGTAATCAATCAATCAATCAATCAATTTTTTTTATATAGCGCCAAATCACAACAAACAGTTGCCCCAAGGCGCTAATCGACTGCAGTCTGCCATCCCTACAGGACCTGGACACTGTCAGGGCCCTGAGGCGAGCAAGGAAGATAGCGGCCGATCCCTCTCACCCAGGACTTTCTCTCCCTCCCCTCTGGCAGACATTTGAGGTCCATCAGGACCAAAACCTCAAGACACAAAAACACCTTCTTTCCACCTGCAGCAACACTAACAAATAATGCCAGTGACCCCCACTTACCCTGCCCCCCACTACCACAAAGTACAGACTGATCATCCCTGCACTGACAGGTACTGTACATCTAAACTCCCATCACTTGTTTTTGCACAGCCCCATTCCACTGCATTATATTTAACAGTGAACACAGTTTTGCATATTTGACTCTTTTACTTCTTTCAGAAGTGGTTTTTTTTTTTCTTTTCTTGTTGTTTCTGCACCAATGACACCAGATCAAATCCTGTGTATGTGATTCTGCCAGACACAGAAACATGTATGTGCCCAGTAACGGCCACGCTACCTGGTCCAGGCGTGTGTCTGCTCACAGGTGAAGGGTTGGCAGCTGTGGCAGGATTTCGGCTGGTTCAGCAGGACGTCTGCGTACTGGGCCAGGTGGTAGAGCCACATGGTGCCATCACCCGTAGCACCCAGCATCCTCTTTGGATGGACAGCAGCAGCAGCTGCATCCTCGGTAAGTGGCAGGTGGTCCAGGGACAGCAGGAGTCTACAGAGAGGACAGACAACAACCCACATCAGTCCCGATCTCAACCTGCAGGCTGGAGGGCGAGACAACAACAGTCCTACGGCCAGAGCATCGCCGTGACAGCTCAGAACCAACACAACGAGAAAAGGTTGCCGTCTCCACCGTGTCTGCACCAACAAAGGCAAACTTGGATCATGATCTTTGAACATGATTACTGACCTCTGACTCTGATTACTCATCTTTGATCCTGACAGATCCTGAATGTTGAACTTTCATCCAGCGATCCTAATGAGATTAGATCCTGATGGCTAAACTTTGCTTTTAAACTTTATTTTTAATCAAAGTTTTATAATCTTACAGAGGAAAAATAAAACATAGAAAATATGCAAGACAGGTGGGTCATGGGGGTGGGGGGGGCGGGGGGCATTTCAAGAAAGAAGTCGAAAACAAACAATAGTTTTGAATAGCAACGGATTACAATAAACCTTGATAAAATGACAAGAAGTATGAAGGAATTGGGGCACTGGCTGGAACCCACCCACCGTGGGCACGTGGACCCCCTGAGCGGGTCTGTCCAGTACAAATTAAGAATGGGGGGGTGTCCCAATGGGGCCACTGTATTAACATGGATTAATCAACTCAATGTCAGGAAGTCGACCGGTGGGAGTTTACTGCGTGATTCACTGGAAAAAAGAAATGTGTGTGTGTGTGCGGGGGGGGGGGGGGGGGGGGGGGGCATTATTTCACACTACTTTCACCTTTGCATATGTTAACCATTGTGGCCAATATTTTTGGGCCTTGATACTACTGAGTCTGAGGGAGAAGGTAAGCATTTTGTCTTCTATGGTGGCTGACCATTCGTTTATTGTCGGTGGGCCCCCACTAAGCCATTTCCTTGCTATAGATTTTTTCCCTGCTATCAGTAGTATTTTCAAAAGGTACTTATTCCAAGAGTTGATTTAGTTTGGTAATTACATAAGTATATACTTTGAACGTTATGTTCAATTTCAAAGCCAAGAATGAATCTTATGTCTTTGACTACCTTTAACCAACAGGAGTGACTCAATGGGCGACTCCAGAAAATATAAAATGGTCTGCCATCACTGTGACCCTGACGATACTAGATTCAGACAGCTATACTGCGAAACCAATCACTGACCTGTGACCCTGACGATACTAGATTCGGACAGCTATACTGCGAAACCAATCAGTGACCTGTGACCCTGACGATACTAGATTCGGACAGCTATACTGAGAAACCAATCACTGACCTGTGACCCTGACGATACTAGATTCGGACAGCTATACTGAGAAACCAATCACTGACCTGTGACCCTGACGATACTAGATTCGGACAGCTATACTGTGGAACCAATCACTGACCTGTGACCCTGACGATACTAGATTCGGACAGCTATACTGAGAAACCAATCAGTGACCTGTGATCCTGACGATACTAGATTCGGACAGCTAAATTTTGATCCCGATCACTGACCTGTGATCCTAATGATACTAGATTCTGACAGCTAAACTTCGATCCTGATCACTGACCTGTGATCCTGAAGTTACTAGATTCTGACAGCTAAATTTTGATCCCGATCACTGACCTGTGATCCTAATGATACTAGATTCTGACAGCTAAACTTCGATCCTGATCACTAACCTGTGATCCTGAAGTTACTAGATTCTGACAGCTACATTTCAACCTGATCACTGACCTGTGATCCTAATAATACTAGATTCTGATAGCTCAACATCAACCCTGATCAATCAATCAATCAATCAATTTTTTTTATATAGCGCCAAATCACAACAAACAGTTGCCCCAAGGCGCTTTATATTGTAAGGCAAGGCCATACAATAATTATGTAAAACCCCAACGGTCAAAACAACCCCCTGTGAGCAAGCACTTGGCTACAGTGGGAAGGAAAAACTCCCTTTTAACAGGAAGAAACCTCCAGCAGAACCAGGCTCAGGGAGGGGCAGTCTTCTGCTGGGACTGGTTGGGGCTGAGGGAGAGAACCAGGAAAAAGACATGCTGTGGAGGGGAGCAGAGATCGATCACTAATGATTAAATGCAGAGTGGTGCATACAGAGCAAAAAGAGAAAGAAACAATGCATCATGGGAACCCCCCAGCAGTCTACGTCTATAGCAGCATAACTAAGGGATGGTTCAGGGTCAGCTGATCCAGCCCTAACTATAAGCTTTAGCAAAAAGGAAAGTTTTAAGCCTAATCTTAAAAGTAGAGAGGGTGTCTGTCTCCCTGATCTGAATTGGGAGCTGGTTCCACAGGAGAGGAGCCTGAAAGCTGAAGGCTCTGCCTCCCATTCTACTCTTACAAACCCTAGGAACTACAAGTAAGCCTGCAGTCTGAGAGCGAAGCGCTCTATTGGGGTGATATGGTACTACGAGGTCCCTAAGATAAGATGGGACCTGATTATTCAAAACCTTATAAGTAAGAAGAAGAATTTTAAATTCTATTCTAGAATTAACAGGAAGCCAATGAAGAGAGGCCAATATGGGTGAGATATGCTCTCTCCTTCTAGTCCCCGTCAGTACTCTAGCTGCAGTATTTTGAATTAACAAAAGGCTTTTTAGGGAACTTTTAGGACAACCTGATAATAATGAATTACAATAGTCCAGCCTAGAGGAAATAAATGCATGAATTAGTTTTTCAGCATCACTCTGAGACAAGACCTTTCTGATTTTAGAGATATTGCGTAAATGCAAAAAAGCAGTCCTACATATTTGTTTAATATGCGCTTTGAATGACATATCCTGATCAAAAATGACTCCAAGATTTCTCACAGTATTACTAGAGGTCAGGGTAATGCCATCCAGAGTAAGGATCTGGTTAGACACCATGTTTCTAAGATTTGTGGGGCCAAGTACAATAACTTCAGTTTTATCTGAGTTTAAAAGCAGGAAATTAGAGGTCATCCATGTCTTTATGTCTGTAAGACAATCCTGCAGTTTAGCTAATTGGTGTGTGTCCTCTGGCTTCATGGATAGATAAAGCTGGGTATCATCTGCGTAACAATGAAAATTTAAGCAATACCGTCTAATAATACTGCCTAAGGGAAGCATGTATAAAGTGAATAAAATTGGTCCTAGCACAGAACCTTGTGGAACTCCATAATTAACTTTAGTCTGTGAAGAAGATTCCCCATTTACATGAACAAATTGTTATCTATTAGACAAATATGATTCAAACCACGGCAGCGCAGTGCCTTTAATACCTATGGCATGCTCTAATCTCTGTAATAAAATTTTATGGTCAACAGTATCAAAAGCAGCACTGAGGTCTAACAGAACAAGCACAGAGATGAGACCACTGTCCGAGGCCATAAGAAGATCATTTGTAACCTTCACTAATGCTGTTTCTGTACTATGATGAATTCTAAAACCTGACTGAAACTCTTCAAATAGACCATTCCTCTGGAGATGATCAGTTAGCTGTTTTACACCTACCCTTTCAAGAATTTTTGAGAGAAAAGGAAGGTTGGAGATTGGCCTATAATTAGCTAAGATAGCTGGGTCAAGTGATGGCTTTTTAAGTAATGGTTTAATTACTGCCACCTTAAAAGCCTGTGGTACATAGCCAACTAACAAAGATAGATTGATCATATTTAAGATCGAAGCATTAAATAATGGTAGGGCTTCCTTGAGCAGCCTGGTAGGAATGGGGTCTAATAAACATGTTGATGGTTTGGATGAAGTAACTAATGAAAATAACTCAGACAGAACAATCGGAGAGAAAGAGTCTAACCAAATACCGGCATCACTGAAAGCAGCCAAAGATAACGATACGTCTTTGGGATGGTTATGAGTAATTTTTTCTCTAATAGTTAAAATTTTGTTAGCAAAGAAAGTCATGAAGTCATTACTAGTTAAAGTTAATGGAATACTCAGCTCAATAGAGCTCTGACTCTTTGTCAGACTGGCTACAGTGCTGAAAAGAAACCTGGGGTTGTTCTTATTTTCTTCAATTAGTGATGAGTAGAAAGATGTCCTAGCTTTACGGAGGGCTTTTTTATAGAGCAACAGACTCTTTTTCCAGGCTAAGTGAAGATCAGTGACCTGTGATCCTAATGACACTAGATTCTGACAGCTAAACTTCGATCCTGATCACTAACCTGTGATCCTGAAGTTACTAGATTCTGACAGCTAAATTTCATTCCTGATCACTGACCTGTGATCCTAATAATACTAGATTCCGACAGCTCAACATCAACCCTGATCAGTGACCTGTGATCCTAATGACACTCGATTCTGACAGCTAAACTTCGATCCTCATCACTGACCTGTGATCCTCAAGTTACTAGATTCGGACAGCTAAACTTCAATCCTGATCACACTAGATTCTGACAGCTAAACTTCAATCCTGATCACTGACCTGTGATCCTAATGACACTAGATTCCGATAGCTAAACTTCGATCCTGATCACTGACCTGTGATCCTAATGATACTAGATTCCGATAGCTAAACTTCGATCCTGATCACTGACCTGTGATCCTAATGACACTAGATTCCGACAGCTAAATTTCAATCCTGATCACTGACCTGTGATCCTAATGACACTAGATTCCGACAGCTAAATTTCAATCCTGATCACTGACCTGTGGTCCTAATGACACTAGATTCCGACAGCTAAACTTTGATCCTGATCACTGACCTGTGATCCTAATGATACTAGATTCTGACAGCTAAACTTCAATCCTAATGATACTAGATTTTCTTCAACATGATGCTGCCAGACATCTCACTGAAATGTAACCTGTGGACTTCAGCTCTACAAAATATACAACACCAGGAACTGAACTGAAACCGTCCATCACTAACTTTATGTCTGAGGATTAAAAGCCTTTTTTGAAAATGTGAGGGCAGATTCATTTTGAGGAAAAGATGCTTCTCTGTGTTATCAGCTCTTTTTATCTACGTGTGACACTGAGCTAAACACCCTTTCACTCTCCCCACTATTTTTTAACTTTTAATTAAATATTTGTCAGTAACACACACAAATATAAATTGTAAATGATCCCCCACCCAAAAGGTGGAACATGTAATGTTGATGAGCATGGCGTGCACGCACACGCACACACAGTGTTGTGCTGTGCTTTGTCTTTGTGGATCATGGCATAATTTCCTTGCGTTCAGATAGAATAGCCCGTTTCCTGTGGTAATTGAGCCATTAACGCGACTCAATTTCTTGCCCAAATTGCGGCTCATGGAGGACAGCGGAGTGTCTGAACGCAGCACCACGGACATTCTGCAAACGGGTTACACCTGTAGCGGACTGAGCCGGTCTCCAATCGTCCTGAACACCCATGCCAAGGTCTGAAATTCACCAACCTGATGGGCAATCTCCACTGCTGAAACCCTGATCTGAGTTCTGACGGAGGAAGCAAAGTCCCGAAGGAACTTTTTTCACCCACACAAGGAATTAAAGTATTTTCAGATGTTGTTTTCCAAACTCAGGAGGCTTTGTGTGGATTATTTTTCTTCAAGCTTGTATGATGATGAATTTCACAAACAGGTAAGACTTTTTATTTATACTCTGTCTGTGAATTTACTCTGCATGAAGGACAGCGGCTTTCAGCCAATCAGTGGACAGCATCGACGGACATATTTCGTCTTATGAGTAAATTACATGAAAGCCTGTAAAAATTCATAAATTAGCCGTATCATTGTTTAAGCTGCAGTGTTCAAAACGTATGAAAAAGTAGCAGCTTATAGTCCAGAAAAATGGCACATTGAGAGGTTGACATCACACTACTGTAAAGAGGTATTGGGTCACGGAGTATCGTAGACATTTTATGATTACAAGTACAAGTAAATGAATACAGGACCGGGTTGATACCCGATACTGGTATTGGCGCATCCCTATTGAAAACGGTGCATCTGGAAAGTATTCACAGCCCTTCACTTTTTCCACATTTTTTTTTTATGTTACAGTCTTATTCCAAAATCAATGAAATTCATTTTATTCAGTGTCATGGATGAAGTTACACCATACCTTATGAATTGAGGAAAAAATGAATTCCATCCATGACAATGTGAAAAAGAGAGTTTTTTTTTTTACATTTATTAAAAATAAAAACACAAAGAAATCTCATGTACATAAGTATTCAAAGTCTTTGCCATGAAGCTCTAAATTGAGCTCTGGTGCCTCTTGTGTCCACTGATCTTCCTTGAGATGTTTCTATAGCTTAACTGGAGTCCACCTGGGGTAAAGTCAGTTGATTGGACATGATTTGGAAAGACACACACCTGTCTACATATAAGGTCCCACAGTTGACAGTCAGAGCACAAACCAAGCATGAAGTCAAAGGAATTGTCTGTAGACCTCAGAGACACGATCGTCTGGAGACACAAATCTGGGGAAGGGAACAGAAACATTTCTGCTGCTTTGAAGGTCCTAATGAGCACAGTGGCCTCCATCATCTGTAAATGGAAGAAGTTCAGATCCACCAGGACTCTTCCTAGAGCTGGACGCCCGTCTAAACTGAGTGATTGGGTCTTCAACCTTTATAGCACTTTTTAAATTTTGTTAATAGGCCTAGTATAACTTGAGTAAAACTTGACTATTATTGTAATTTTTGCTGTGCGTTTATGTCATAAATGCAACAAAAAGGATAATTTCCTTCTCTACTGCAGCAGTGATGAAAGCGGGAAGAAACATGACTCAGTCATTGGTGGAAAATGCATGAGCTAACCAATCACAAGTCACAAGCCCCACGTGTGTATGATCACAGCCCACGTGGGATTGCATGCGAGTTTCTTTCCTTCCTTGCCCCCCCCCACCCGAAGCAACACAAGTAAAAAAAAAAAACAAAAAAAAAAACATGAATTTGTCTTTATCACTGGTGGAAAATAAATGACGTAAGCTAATAACAGTGATCCCCAAGCCACTTGATTTGGTTAATGACGGAAGGGATGTTGTAGGTGATTCGACGGGGACCGCGATTAGAGTTTTGGTATTTGAGAGATTTGAGAAACATCGTCAGAGTCTGAACCAGACAATGAAGATTCTGATGAAGAAGATACCTCTGTTATAGACAAGCATCCGGAGCAGGTGGATCCACTGAGGTGCGCACAGATCTCCACAGTGGGTCGGATCGCACACTTCCCTTTGTGTTATAATGTGATTGTGTTGTCACAAAACACTATGTAACAGAGATATAAACTGTGAAATGCTTCTGCAACTAGGGACTGCTATGACGATTTTACATATTTGAATTTACATATAAATAAATCCTCGTGGTGGAGAGGTTTGTATGCCGCTATGAACCTGAGAGCTGTGTTGTCTGGAGCCTAACCCTAACCCTTGGTGGTGCTCCTGGAGCACCACCAAGGAGCTCCTGGTAGGGTCTCCCATGGCAAATTGGTCTCAGGCGAGAGACCAGACAAAGAATGGTTCACAAGACAACATGACAGAATGAGGTAGAGGAAATGTGGCCCGGAGGAAGCCCGGGGCCTTCATCTGGAGCCAGGCCCGGATGTAGAGCTCATCAGCAAGGGTCTGGTGGCTGGGCTTGTCACGGAGCCCAGCTGGCCACAGCCCGAAAATGCAAAGTGGACCTTCCATCTTCACCCTGTGGGCTCACCACCCACAGGAGGAACCGCTGGTGTCGGGTGCATTGTCCCATAGGTGGTAGTGAAAGTCAAGGGCATCGACGGACCAGACTCCGGCGGCAGGGGCTGGCTCTGGGTGTGTGGAACGTCACTAAAAGTTCCCTAAAAAGCCTTCAGTTAATTCAAAATGCTGCAGCTAGAGTACTGACGGGGACTAGAAGGAGAGAGCATATCTCACCCATATTGGCCTCTCTTCATTGGCTTCCTGTTAATTCTAGAATAGAATAGAAAATTCTTCTTCTTACTTATAAGGTTTTGAATAATCAGGTCCCATCTTATCTTAGGGACCTCGTAGTACCATATCACCCCAATAGAGCGCTTCGGTCTAAGACTGCAGGCTTACTTGTAGTTCCTAGGGTTTGTAAGAGTAGAATGGGAGGCAGAGCCTTCAGCTTTCAGGCTCCTGTCCTGTGGAACCAGCTCCCAATTCAGATCAGCGAGACAGACACCCTCTCTACTTTTAAGATTAGGCTTAAAACTTTCCTTTTTGCTAAAGCTTATAGTTAGGGCTGGATCAGGTGACCCTGAACCATCCCTTAGTTATGCTGCTATAGACGTAGACTGCTGGGGGGTTCCCATGATGCACTGTTTCTTTCTCTTTTTGCTCTGTATGCACCACTCTGCATTTAATCATTAGTGATCGATCTCTGCTCCCCTCCACAGCATGTCTTTTTCCTGGTTCTCTCCCTCAGCCCCAACTATTCCCACACAGAAGACTGCCCCTCCCTGAGCCTGGTTCTGCTGGAGGTTTCTTCCTGTTAAAAGGGAGTTTTTCCTTCCCACTGTAGCCAAGTGCTTGCTCACAGGGGGTCGTTTTGACTGTTGGGGTTTTACATAATTATTGTATGGCCTTGCCTTACAATATAAAGCGCCTTGGGGCAACTGTTTGTTGTGATTTGGCGCTATATAAAAAAATTGATTGATTGATTGATTGATTTCAGTCTTGTCAGAATTTAGAAGTAGGAAGTTACTAGACATCCAGCCTCTCACTCATGCAAGGCAATCTTCTAGTGTTTTTATAGAATTGAGATTACCAGCAGTTATTGGCATAAACAATTGAGTATCATCAGCATAGCAATGAAAGACAATCCCAACACACTGTAGGATGAGCAAGGGGTGTTATGTAGAGGGGAAAAAAGCAGGGGCTCCAAGACAGATCCCTGTGGAGCCCCAAATTATGGCAGAGAGAACCAGGTCAGCACCGGCTCTCCTGTGATTGCTCGTCTCTGGAGAGAAAGGTCTGATTCACAGCCCTCCTCTCTGACACAGAAGTCAGTCGCAGACAACAGCGTTGAGCGATTATCGCCTCGTTTCTGCTTAAAACTTCACTCCAGTCATCATCTGTTTCAGCAACAGATCTCTGAAGCTTCTGTACAAGAATCATTTCCACATAAATTCAGCAATATTTCACAATAAATTACAGAAAGTCCTAAAAAAAAAAAAAAAAAAAAAAAAAAAAAAAAAAAAACACCTGAGATGAATGAAACCATCCAAGTCTGACTCCACAACCAAACCGATCAAAGGGAATAATGTGATTATTAACCATCAGGTGACAAAGTTAAACCTCTTAAATCACATGCAAACTGTGACGCCACCACCTCCCCGAAGGAGACAACGGCATCTCCATTTTTAATTTTTTTAGGGACCGGTTTACTTAATAATTGTCTCACTAATTATACATACTTAAATGTCGATGTAGGATGTAGAAAATATAGGGCAACCCAACATTTACAAATCAAATTTGTTAATAAAAGAAACTAGTTTTAAAACATTATTGGATTCAATCAATGATTGTTTTGTCATTTAACCAATGAGTAATGTTTGTTTTTCACTGGGAAAAAATGACATTTGTGTATGTAATGTTTGCTTAGTCAAATTATATTATTAATACCAAAGTCATTAGAGTTAATATTCCAAATCTGATGTCTGTGATGTTCGATCACTGATCCAAATTCCTTTAGAGACCATCCATTGTTGAAGGTCAAATCAAAAGCTTTGCACTGTTTCAGACAAAAAGAAAAGATGGTCCAGCAGGTCTTCAGTTCCAGTTTCACAAAAGCCACAGTTACCTACAACCATTTGAAATCAACTAACTACCAGGCGGCACCGAGTGGCCCCACCCAGAACTGCAAATTTCTGTCTGGCTCTTGGGGTCAAACTGGCCGTGCCGACCAGCACAGAATCTCTAAAAAATGAACGTAAACGTTGCTGATGTACCAATCCGATTGTATTTCAAACTTAGAGAGACATAGTTTTGCAATTTTACACCAATAATTGAAGTAATAAGAAATATATGTAATTTTCTTCCCATCAAATTGTAAACAGCAAAGATCAGAGAGTCAGCGCGTTCTGTGGAAACACTGTCTCTGCTCTGAGCTGAAGAAAAAAAAGCCACCATGAAAAACAGACATTAATCCAGAGGTCCTTCTGTGTCTGTACCTGAAGATACATTCAGAAAGAGTCACGTGGGTGCAGCATCCAAAACAACTCCGAGTTAGGACAGCTCCTGTCCTGCACAGGCTGTTTTTGAAGTTATTATTGTAAAAACACATACATTTAAGTCATTTAACGCTCACTCGGAGTACCTAAATTGCTCAAATAGAATCCTCTTGGTCAAGAAAAGGATGAGAAGACACGGTGACATTGAAGTACTTCAAAAATCCTACTCACTCGTCTACCCGGAAAAGCCCGGAGCACGAAGCTGACCACGACGATGCTGATGCTTCCCTGTCACCTATTTATACGACGGATAGTTTGGAAAAGCTATTTTTAAACAAACAACGGTGGAGCTGAATAATACGGTGACGGCCATGCAGGAGAGGCCGGGTGAGGCCGAGGAGCGTATCGCACACCTGCAGGAGACGTCGGAGCAGCTCCTGAAGGACAAAGGGAGCAGGACAAACAGACGGAACAACTGTGGAACCGAATGCAGGCCCTCGAAAATCAAAGCAGACGAAATAACGTGAGGCTGGTAGGACTAAAGGAAACCTTTGGCACTAATGGGATGCTGCTGGACTGTGTCCGAAAGATCCTGGCAGAGGGACTCGGTATTGAAACTGGTGGGGGGATGGAGACAGAGGGGGCACACAGGAGAGTGGCACCGATGCCGAGTGTAGATCATCCTCCAAGACCGTGCTGATCCGCTGTTTGAGGCAATCTGTGAGGGACGCAGTGATTAATGCAACCAAGACAAAGCGAGGATTCATCTGTGTTTCTGGACATGTCCAGAGAGCTGGTGCAGAAGAGGAAAGCGTTCACACCAGTGAAGCACAAATTACCCGAGCTTGACTTTAGATACACACTGGCTTTTCCAGCAACGCTGCACTTTAACTGGAGAGGAAAAAACGTGAGCTGCAGTACTGTCAGAGCTGCAGAGAAAGTCATTAATGAGCAGTGATCGGGAGGAGACGTGGACTAAGAGGAAAGGAGAGAGGTGAGATGTGCTTTACCCGATACAAGACTGTGCGTTTTGTACTGAACTGAAGCGACCCCTGTGCAGGCCAATCAGAGGCTTTTCCCGACAAACAGCAGCTTCCATGGGAGCGGCGTTAATCCCACAGACCTTACGTGTGTTAACTCTGTTTTCTTTTTTCCAATGGCGAGGAGCGTTCAGCACTCGGACCCCGGCTGAGTTCTTTTGCACTTTGCACTCTTCCACTGGAGTGTTGTTCTACGTGTTCAGAACACGCAGGGACAGTGTGTCATGAGTGCTTATTAAAGGAGACAAAAAGTGGTAACATTTTCATTACAAATGGTTGCACACATATTAAAAGCACAGAATATTTATCTTCATCTTTTTAATTACTATTGACATTATTATTATTATTTAACTGTATTTTAGAATGAAAAAGAAAACATGACTAGTAGATCAGTTAAGTGTATTTCTTGGAATATAAATGGATGCAGTCGTCCTGCTAAAAGGAGGAGGATATGATCAGTCTTGAAGAACAATCAGGCAGACATGGAGATGATCCAGGAAACCTACATGTCACGTC